>NW_010556934.1:0-41767 GCF_000687285.1 Phaethon lepturus
TAGGGTGGAGGGGGGGGGACGTTGGTCACCGCAGAGGGGGGCATGTTTGTGACCAAGAAGGTACCTGTCCGCAGAGAGGGGCTTGGGCTCCTGGGAAGGAGTTGGTGTGGCTGAGGGAAATAGGGGCCTCGGCTTGTCATTGGGGTGTGAGCAGGGCCCTCGTGGTGAGGCAGGGTCCTGGGGCTGGTGGAGGGGCTCCGGTGGGAGCCCACTCTCTCCCAGGCCCTGGCGATGCGTGCTCGGCGGGGCATGGTTTTAAAAACATGGTTTGAGCACCAGTGCCTTGCGGACAGGGCTGCTGCCAGAAACGTTCTGCTGATGTCTGGGAAATTTGTCCGTGGCGCGTCAGAGATGCTGTGGTGGTAGTCCCTGAGCTCGCGGGAGCAACATGGTGCATGGGCTGAGTCCAAAGCTGTATTGGTGCTGAGGCAGAGGTGTTTAAATAGAGGTTTCTTCAAGCTGGCTCCCCATGAGCCTTATCCTGCAAATTACTCTTTCTGGACATCCTAAGTGCACATCAAGGGCTGGTTTTGGGCCTGGCAAGACTTGTGGTTTGAGAGCGTGTCCCTGAGCATTTATTTGCTCCTTTGTGCCCCCTGGAGCTGTACGATCCCTCATAGGTCACAGGGTTTCCAGGCTCACCTATCATCCCTTCCAGGCCTCCATGTTCAGCCGTGTGCTATGTCTGTTCCCTTCGTCGGTAGGCCAGCGCCTGTGGGATAGCACAGGGTCTGTACCGTGATTCATGGTCAGAGGTCTTCAGCGCGGTGATTCAGGTGCAGCTCATGGCTTGATGTGATGGTCTGGAAAAGTTTGATTGACATAAGCAGGAATATTTGAATAAGTTTGTAAGTACTTATTCTGAAAGCCTAAGTTTGTAAGTACTTACTCAGAAAGCCATCATGCTTCGTTGCTTTCTTTCTGGAGTTCTTTCCAGACTTTGTGTAAAAAGTAGTGAAGGATTGAAAGGAAGGTCCAGGCTCGGTGTATCCCTGCCCTGCTTCAGGGCAGAGCTGCCCTAGGTGACCTGCACTAGAGACACTGCACATAATCCTCTTGTTACTCCTTGTGTGTGGGTGTCCTGCTATCTGTAAAGTCAAGCCCATATGCAAGCCTTTTGGAATTGGTACTTACACACCTACATACCTTATCTAGAAATCTAATAATCTTATCTACCAGTCCATTCATAATGGCTGAGCAATTAACTCCACAGTCCTTGGCAAAGGATTCCACTGGCTGGTAAACTTTGAAAAACAGGGTGTCTTGGTGATTTTCAAACCTTGATAGAATCATTCTGAAGTTAAGGTTTGGTTTTGTAGCCTACAAAAATAATTGTGGCAGTATCTTCTAGTACTAGCGATGGATGTCGTGGTAGTAGCACTGAATAAGACGCAGCTACAGTGCAGGTAAAGAAACGCCAGTGCATTTCAGGAAATGTTTTAGAAACCTAAACTTGACTCCTGAAAAATTAAACAAGAAGAAAACTAATTCTGCTAATTTTTGCTCTCTGAACTGGAGGTTGTTAAAGGCAGAAATAATCACTGATTTGTTTCCAACTAAAAGTCTTTTCACTTTTGTACCCTGCAGTGGTCTCAGCCACATGGGTAAGGAAATATATTCATTTGCAACACATTCAAGTTGCTACCATCTCTCTGTTTTGCTTCTCTTCTGATATTTTCATGTCATCTTTCAGGTGTGTTTGCAGTAGAAATGTGTTGTGTGCTGGTTTAAGCTACTGAAAAGCTAACGAGGGTGGGTGTATGACTCAAAGGGTGGGCAAGCTCTTATCATTTGTTTGGCTCCATTCTGCCAATCCAACATGACTGTCTCGCTGTTGTTTTCACAGTGTTTCCACACTCCTGTACAAAATAATTACCTTGTAAGTCTGGTTCTTCTGGCCAGTTGAGCCTCAGTCTATCTCAATTTTCCATTCAGGAATATTTCCCCTCGAGGTGGCATTTGTAATTTTCAAGATGAAAGCTCCTGGGGACAGTGATTATCCCACTCCAGAAGTGTTAGTACAGCACGAGACATGATGAGGCACAGATCCTTATTGGAGCTTCTGTGAACTATTTATTTATTTAGTATGCTGTTCATTAAAAATACACTTCCGTGGTCTTTTTTCTTTGATGCTTCAGTAACTTCTGTGACTGTCACTGTGTGTGAACTAGAGGAACATGATACTCTTTTTTTTTCCTTTCTTCCTTGATGATAAAGATACTGACGAATCAAGAACTCGGGGCTTATCCCATTGAATCCATTTTAATACCACATCCGAGTGTTAGGTCATACCATTTAATTGCTTCTTGCTCAAACCTCAACAGCCGGTTCTGCAGCTCTCCAACAATTTTCTTTTCCAAACTGCACCACTGCAGTGTAAATGTTAGACTCTCAAATGACACCGGACAGATGGTTTTCTAAAGATCTCGATACATTACGCCCTCTATATCGGTTGCTCACCTGATACACATCTGTATTAAAGAAAGCTATTGCCTTTTTTAAAGCATGCTATAATCTCTAGCAACCATGGTGCCTAATTGCTCATTAAGTTGTTCCCTTCTAGAACCTTCTGTTTTAAGCCACTTACTTTTATCTGTATTATTACCAGTAATAGTTTTCAGTGATGAATGTAGACAACGTGATAGTAATTTTATGGTTCTCCTGGTGTGTGACCCCTCTGTCTTAGGAGGAAGACACAGGGTGAAACCACTGCCTTGCAAATAAGCAGAGTGATATAAGATGCCTCTGGCAGGTTTCTCTCCAGAGCTTGCTTTTAAAATAAACACTTTCTCTCTTTTCCTGCAGCACTGCTCTTGAGTTTAGAACTTTTCCTTGCATTTCTAGTTACGTATACATGGATAGGGAGATGGATGGATGGATGGATGTAGCAGGCTGAGACGGAGTCTTGGGGTCAACAGTCCAACACAAAGACACATAGCCAGGGACTGAAGGGTCAGACTTTGCAGTGTACAACACTGAGCAGATCATGTGTAACTTCCTTTTCCTCCCTGGTATGTGTGCTAGTCTTCAGGCACTTGAGTGAGTGCATTAGGGTTCTTACCCAGTTCTGCTACAAGTGTTTTAATGCCTGTTAGCAAGTCATTTAATCTCACGTGTGCCTCTGTTTCCCATTTGCCAATGAAAACTGTAATAGTTCCTTGCTTCACAGGGTTGGGGAAAATCATTTTTATCACATTTGTGAAGTAGTCCCTAAATAAGGAGACGAGCACATAAAGATTTAGAAATTAAGGGTTACAATAAAAATGTTATGTGGGCCCAGAAGCATTGTCATTGTGGAAGACTAAAAGTACTTTTACATCTTTCGGTGTGTTCTTTTTACAGATGGGTTGGGGTGATTTGGGAGCTTTCGGAGAGCCTTCTAAGGAAACTCCTAACTTAGACCAGATGGCTTCAGAAGGGATGCTTTTCCTGGATTTTTATACTGCCAACCCCCTCTGTTCTCCATGTAAGTAAACTTGAGTTTTAAACTAGCATATAAGCATGCCACCTTCTGAGAAGATTGGGATGTTTGCCAGCACTTGACATGAACTAGCAACCAAACCAGTGATTACCCTCAGGGCAGAGTTTGGATTTGGTGCTTTGATCTTGCATTTTGCTTCCTTTTTATTTACGTTTTGATGGGAAAACCTACAATCTTCAGTTCATACCAAAGCACTGTTTTAGTGATCAAATCAGTCCAGCTAAAGGATTTTTTACAACATTACGGTTTAGTATTCTAGCCTCAGTCATTGCATTTTTTCATCTTTCTTATTTTGGGATAAACAGACAAAGCAGTTATCTAAATTGTTGCTGAACATAGTTTGTCTGATTCCATTGGCTTTGGTGAGACTTTCATGCAAGGAATGGCAGCAGGTTGTGCCCTGTTTTTCAGCCTGGTGGCTTGCAAGAGTCTTGGGGAAGGGACAAGAGATAAAAGAAACGTTTGGTTCTGGGAGACACAGATATTTTTATCCTTATTGTTTTTTCTCTGGGGTGGGGGATTTTTTCTTTTATTTTTCCCTCAAACCTGATTGTCAGCCAAGAACTGAAACAAAAATGAGGAACAGGGGTTTTCTATTTGCGCTTTCATTTAGGATATCATTTGGCGTTGTGCTGATGACATCCTTGCTCAGAAAAGGCATTTAAAATATGCTGAAGTCCTGATAAATCCAGTGGTGGTACTGCATATGCTAAACATCTGTTTGATTGTTTCCTGCAGTCAGGACCTGACTTTTATTGTCAAAGCTGGAGCGCTTGTTCTTCACTGTTACATGACTTGTTTCAGGCAAGCTTGAAAACTTAGCTTTAAGCATGTAATCAGTTTGTGTTACGATTTCCTCTTGCATATATATGTCAGGTATTCCTTTTAGAATTACTGGGTTAGAAGGGCTGCTACATTGACTATTGAAAATAATCACTCTTCAGCAGTAGCTGATTTAATAGGGGGGCCAAATTTCAGTCAGGTTTGTCCTGGAATAACTCAAATGGTGTCATATCAGAATCTGGGTATCACCATGTCTCACTGGAGAGGGGAGTTGCTGCCTGTTCTGATGTGAGTGATCTTAGTAGCTGTCTGTGGCAAAAGGACACCAACATGCTTTAGTCAGTGCACTGTCCTCAGCCTTAATATAATAATATTAATATTAAGAAGAGAATGGATGTAAAATAAAACATTTTTTGTTGTTATTTTCAGCAAGGGCAGCACTGTTGACGGGCCGTCTCCCAGTGAGGAATGGTTTTTACACCACGAATGCACATGCCAGAAACGGTATGGGCTTCATTCCTGATTTGTCTTCCTCTCTTGATTTCCCTCTGTGCTTTGTAGGAAGTTTTGCTTTGAAAACAAAGGCTTGGCTCAGTGGTCTTCCTTTATGGATCTTCCAGAGTGGCACAGAAAAGATTACCATGCTAACTGCTGGTAATAAGCGTGAAATTTATTGCTTCCTCCTCATCAAGCAGAAAACCTCCTCAAATGAAGAGACATAAACAAGGCTGGTTGATCCATTTGCTTCTGTTGGCTGAGAAGTGCTTCCTCTGGGCAGTCTAATTGGTGTCTGGTGAAAGAAAGTCACGTGGGGTGTATGTTAACACCCCGGGTAAAGAACAAGCTGCTTACAGTTTTATTCAGCAGCCAGTTTTCTGACTATTTCGGCCCTGGCAGTTTCATAGCACCGTTGTGCCCGTGGTGCTTCTAGGGAACCTTACCAGTTTATAACCAGTTCTATAACATCCCTGGGTTGATTTTGGTTCCTGTCATTGGTTCCAGCATGACAGATGCCACATGAGAGCGCGCGTGCTTGGGCAAGAATCAGCAGCTACGTACTGATTCACACTGTGTATCAGCAAGCGTGCTTGGCTATCTCTGTCCTAACCAAAGTTACACCTTAGATTCTCAAGGACCAGAGAACCGTGGGCTGTGGGAGACATCATTTATTTCCACTCCTGCAGTCTGAGCAAGTTTATCAATAATTTGATTTAGGAAAAAAATACCTTCATTTTAGAAAATCTAAAGCAAATTTGCAAGTGTAAAGGCAACTCCAAGGCACTCTTAAAGCACTTGCTTGCTTTATGACCCCCCTCTTTCAAGGGTCTTGCCTTCATTCTGTGACGGCAGCCCCCTTTGTTCTTTGGCTGTGGTGTGCAAGTGGGTGGAGAGCTCCCTTTGATCTCCCTGAATCAACTTGTTCTCTTCATCTTGTGGCCTGAGAGGACTTCCAAAGAGTGATACTGCCAGGACTTCAAACTAATCGCTATTTCAAACAGAATAAAATTAGACTAGACTAGACTATTTCAGTTGGAAGGGACCTACAACGATCATCTGGTCCAATTGCCTGACCAACTCAGGGCTGACCAATTTTAAGCATGTTATTAAGGGCATTGTCCAAATGCCTCTTAAACACAAACAGGCTTAGGACATCGACAGCCTCTCTAGGAAGCCCATTCCGGTGTTTGCCACCCTCTTGGTAAAGACATGCTTCCTAATATCCAGTCTAAACCTCCCCTGGTGCAGCTTTGAACCATTCCCACAGGTTCATGTTCCAGTAACAGTGTTTCTAATGATGCTCTAATATTTGTAAGAGTTGGGAAGATTATTTTTGTGTTTTACGCAGCATACACGCCACAGGATATAGTAGGAGGAATCCCAGATTCTGAATTACTGCTTCCAGAGTTGCTGAAGAAAGCTGGCTACATCAATAAGATCATTGGCAAATGGTAAACTTATTTTAAGATCTCTTGCTTTGAGATTTCGGTATGCGTGTGTATGTATTTTGAAGAAGCAGAGCAACCAGAACTGCAGGAAAAAAAACCTGTTTTGAAGCTCTGATGTCTGACTTTTGAAATCTGTGGTGGATCTTCCCTCCCTGCTGTGATCAGTTTCTGAACTGAGTGTTATCATTACGACTATGTACATATATCTTCATACAAAGAGTTGCAGGGTTTTTTATGTATATACATGTGTATTTATAAACCCTTCAACTCTTTGTGCTTTCATCCACGTATCACACAATTTAATCACAAGCCACCAAGATGTTCTGTTTGAACTTGCCTTCAGCACCTACGTGCTTTTTATCTTTGGCCCCTGCTAGATGTTGGTTTTGTTGTTAATAGGGTAGACTATGTTGTGAAAGCTTCTTTTTGGTGGGGTAGAAGTGTGTGGTATGGAAATAGAGATGCAGACATCTCCAGGGCTACACTGAAGATTGTTCATCAAGTGTGTAGAAGGTCAGGTTGGATAGTGATAGAGTTGATCAAGATAGTTGGTACCACGTGTTTTAGAAGACCCAGGGGGCTGGTCCAATACTCTGTGAATATTGTCTTTGGACTTTATGTATTGTCCTTGGACTTTATGGATTTTCATGGAAGTACAGTATAATCTTTGTAGAGGATACAGAAGAACTTCTGAAAAAAACAATGTTTTGCAATGTCTGCAAAGAATCAGAAGGGAAAAGCCTGAAAGGTATTTGGATCAAACCAGAATGGTGAAATTACCAGTGTAATAGTTGAAACTGTTGCAGTTCTAACATTCGAATTTCAGATGTGCTTGTGGGCTGTAATGCAATCCCCTGGGGCCTGGGGATCTCTGAACAGTTGATTCACAGTTTGGAACAGTGCTATAATAAATAAATGCATAAATAGCAACTTCAAAACTACATAGACACCAGAGGAGTACTACTGGGTTAACAGAGTAATTGTTAATGAAGAGACTTCGGACAGGAGTAGGACTGGGGGGGGATACTGTTTAGGAGAGTAATGGGATACAATTTATTTAAGTTTTTTTAACAAGTTAGAGAAGAGCAAGTTTGAATTGTGGTTGGAATCACCGATGCTGCTGAAATTGGAAAGGAAGCAAACTAACCTAAGACAGTGAATTATTTATTACCACAAATCCAAACAACAGAGTGGCCGTGAAGAATCGGATCAGTGGGCTGAATGCAATAAGATGCAGTTCACTGCTAATAAATGTAAATTCATACACCCAGGGAAAAGAAATAAACAACGCAAATACAGATTGGTTCCAGGCAGTTATTTGGAAAACAGCAGATCTGGAAGGACCTGCAGCTGTTGGCAAGAAGCAGACTAAATCTGAATGTGCAGTGCGCTGTCATTGTGCACCCAAGATCTGTTATCCTGGACAGGACTAGGGAGTGATACTGTACAGTAACAGTCTCTATCATTTGTGCACACTACCTGCTTCCTAGAAAGGTGCAAAGAATTGCAAAGTACAGTAGTTAAATTTGAGTCTCATCCTATCCGTGCGTAGAATTTTTAGGGCTTTTAAAAATTTTTATGTTTTCCAGCAGAAGATTTTTATATCCTTTCAACATCCCTTTTAAAAACTTTTCAGGGTGTCCTGTGACAGTGAGTTCACAGTTTAATTATATGTTTGCAAGTCAAGTATTTTCCATGACCGGTTTAGAATTCGTTGCATTTCATTAAATATCTCTATTTTTCTTATTGTGACAGGGAGAGAATAATCAGCATCTCAGTAATTATTTTATACCTTTTTCAAGTCTCTTCCTCTATAAGTTCTCATAGGGCTTTCATAGAATAAAATATTTTTTCATGTCCCCTCTGGTAGAAAGAGCCAGGAATAGCTTTGTATTATCATGTATATAAATGAGGAAGGGGTAGAAACCTGCAGATCAGACTTGCAGTTTTAATTACATCACCAAGGTAGGATCGTAGCTGGAATGATGATTATTTCCTTTCTAACTTATTTTGTAATAGCTCAGAATAACACCATGGATGATTTTACTTCAGGTAATGCATTTTATGCCCCTTATGTTCAGAAAGTGTGCAGAGGGTGATGGCACAAAATGGACAGGTTGCAGATGCAGGCTTGTGAGTGGAAGCTGGAGTGATTGAATAAACATTAAGCTACAAAGATCTGCTTTAGAGACTGGGAGAGAATGGGCATTCTGTATATTTAAGATAGCGTAAATGAAGGAAATGGAGAATTTGCAGTATAGAAGTTGGAGATTAGAGAGGAGTTTCATCTTGAAGTTAAGGATGGAGAAATTTCAAGCTGCATAGTAGAATGGTGCTGTCATCAGGAGGAGCTAAACATGCTTTATGTTCACATGTGAATGTAAAGAACTCATTCTCATTTACATTCAGGTCTCTCTGTACCATTTTGGCAGCATGACTACTCCATAAAGGGAATGCAGGTATAATGGTACATTTCATGAGCTTTACCTTGTGTTTTTACAGCTTAGTGGTATAAAAGTGACTTGTCATGGATCAGAATCCTTAAGTAAAACATCATGTGCATCTTTGCAATGGCTTTGAGCTGTGTAGTCCATCAGCACAGATCATTGAGACAGCATGAGAGAAGACACCAATAGAAGGAAATAATAGAAAACAAAGTTTGGACAGTAGACTAAAATGTGATATATATAAGCACTGAAGTGAGTCTGCATGGATGCGCTTGCAATAAGTATGAGAAAGATCAAGACAATGCTCTGCATTCATTTATTTGATTAAAATGTTTGAAGTTTTTCTTCTTAGGCAAAGACTGTTTTCTTGCATGCCATTCTGATGAGCTTATTATTTGCTTCTTTGCAGTAGAATTTTAACTCATCTGTTTCTTTTGTTCCTAGGCATCTGGGTCACAGGCCCCAGTTCCACCCCCTGAAGCATGGGTTTGATGAATGGTTTGGATCCCCGAACTGCCATTTTGGACCTTTTGATAACAGAGCACTCCCCAATATCCCTGTGTATAGGGACTGGGAGATGATTGGCAGGTAATTCAGCTACTTGCCTGCTAATGTTATTTTCATTGCTTTCCCTGCTGACATTACAGTGCTGGAAGATAAGTGCTAGCGTAGCAAGCCCATTTCAGTGAAAAAGGGTTGGCAAAGAGAGCAGCTGCTTCAGAATCAGAGTTACAGACTCGGTTGGATGGGCAGTGATCTATAGGTACTTCACCCTGTACAGAGGACTTTCATAGCATGCCAAGCATTGGGAACATCCTGCCTCATATATGATCTGAGGTGCTTACTACAGAGTGCCCTGAATGTCCTGCAGTTCAGCAGTAAGCCAGTGCAGGAAAGATGCTTGTAAAAGTTAATCAAACACATGAACAGCTCTCCTGGGTCAGGCCCAAGGCCCATTTAATCCATTGTACTCTGTGATGACCACTAGTAGTGAATGCTTATCGAAAGGGTGTAAGAAAACAGATATGTGGATAACTGTCGATAATAACAGATATGGGTCCTTCTCTTGTATGATTGTCCACCTTCCTAAGATGAAGGTTGTGTCCAGATCTTTAATATCCACTGGCTTAACTTCCATGAACTTGTCTTGTGTCTCTTCTAAACCCATTTGTATTTCTGGACCCTACCACATCCTGTGCCAGGATCTCATCTCTTGCTTTGCCCTCATACTTTTCAACAGGACATCCCTCTAGTCTGGGGATGGCCAGTATCCAGCCTTACAAGGCCTGGGTGGTGGTTTCCATTGGAGCTAAGACAGAATTAAGGGAAAGCCTTGTGGGAAAACGTACAAGGCAGACAGAAACAGGAAGGTATAGATTAACCGTCAAGAGGTACGTGAATTTCCCATCTAGGAGAGGAAGCAAGGATAGACCTTCCTGGGGGAAGAAGAGATTTTGAAGGCAATGCTGGCAGCAAAGGGTACTCGAGCACTGTTGCCTGGGCAGTGCTTGCTGCTTCTCAGTTGTGATTATGGCACTCTGACTTTTCCACTTAAAGCTGAGACAGTACAGACCTCCTTCTATAGCATGGAGACTCAGAGACTCGGCATGGTAGTTGACTACTAAACTTTATTCTAAATTCCTAAACTGCTTTTAGTAGGAATCCTGTCTTCCTCATCTCTACCTTACCATCTAAATTTAAAGTTGAAGCTCATTAAATACAAAGCTAGATGTTTGATTCTGAGGATTAATAAAAGTCTGAGTACCAAGGCCAACCTGCAAGTTGCACATGGACCACCTAGGGATGTGACTGCTTTAGAGTGCTTCCCTCCCAGAGACGTTTGCTTATCCTGTTGTGCCCTAAAGGCTTCCTGCAATGGTTTCACTCCACTACTTCTCTTGGAAGCTGGTTCCATTCTGTCCTGAAAGACCTCTTTATTCCTTCTCTTCCTGTTTGTAATAACCTTTTGTCTGTTTGCATAACACCACTCTATGCTCCAAGTCTGCAGTCTGTGCCATTCTTGTTCATTCACTTTTGCACCAGTATCATCTTATTTCACTCACTGTTACTCTCCTGAGGACTGCTCTCCACCCTTCTTTGTTTAATTGCTGTCTAAAGATACTTCTAACATAACATTTTCAAAGCAGCCTAAGTTCTAATTCAAGGATTGCTCTATTTCACTGAAAGTTGTTGTGTACTTCTGCAAATTTTACTCGCACATCAGAGGGCTCTCTATTGAGTGAGTAGTGGCATAAGATCATTAAGCATACTACTCCTATTCTAATAGCTTAACAGTGAAAATTCAGTGGCTCAGGTTGTCCAAATCTTGTAGTCATTAATTCAGATCTACCCATTTCACTGCTTTCTCCCATAAGAAAAAATATGGTGACATTCTTTTTAACATCTGAAGAGACTTTGCTGAGTAGCAACAGTGACCTGCTTGTGTAAGTAATGGAGAGGGGGAGAGGAAAGCCTTTTTATGTCGTAGATTCCTCAGGATTGATTTTTTTTTTTTCTGATTCATTTTATCTTAAGATATTATGAAGACTTCAAAATTGATCTGAAGACAGGTGAAGCCAACTTGACTCAGATCTACCTGCAGGTACTGTCTATTTTAATACTGGTTTCTAAGCCACAGTGACTTTGTGCTTCTTTTTTTGGAGAGATTTAGATGGCCGAGGATGATTCTGTTAAATTCATTTTTATTGTTGTTTACAGGAAGCCCTCGATTTTATTAGCAAGCAGCAGGCCAGCCAGCAGCCATTCTTTTTATACTGGGCAATTGATGCTACCCACGCTCCTGTTTATGCCTCCAAACGTTTCCTGGGCACTAGTCAGAGAGGACTGTAAGTCTTGTTTTTGTGGGTATTGGTTTTGTTGGTTTTGGTTTTTTTTAATTAATACCTCATGCTGCAGAAACAGAAAACCTAAGCAATGTTTATTAGATCCAAGCATATAGATCGTTTCTCAAAAGTGTGTGGACTGAAATACATTATTTAGTGTGGACTTTTCTTGGATTGTTCTTTAATAATTTTGCTATAATCTGAAATGAAGATCATGTGACTAAAATGGGGGAGAAGGGGGAGTTGAAGCTCCTTTGCCAGATATGTGAGTAATGAAGTGCTGTATGTGGCACAGATGATTTTTTGGAAGGCTTTTGTATCATTAGTGCCTGTTTTAAAAGCCTATAAATCAGACCAGCAAGTAGAAAAGCATGCATGAAAAATGCAATTTACAGGAGGCAAAGAGCTCTGTAGATATTGTGAGCCTTGCTTCTGAGAATGCAGTTTCAAACCAGCATCTATAAGCAAAACTATGTTATTAGCTTCAAGTCTGTGGCAAAGTGGCTTTTCCTGTATTGGAAAACTTTATAGCTAAATTTTTTATCCCTTGATGATGTCTGTCCAAGAGTGGCTTGCATCTGAACAAATTTCTGACTCTTAATACCCAAGAGAGGTTGTTCTCTCCAGGTAGGAGACATGGGGTTTGCAGTCACAATGGAAAACTTTATTGCAGTACCTGGTGCATAAGAGAAGTATTTCTGCAGCACACGGATGATTTACCTCCACTAAAAGCGTTGTGGCTGATTGCAATGCATTATGCTGTGTGACACTTTTCCTCTTCTGCTGCCTTGAATGTTTTGCATCTATTTTTGACTCAGATATGGGGACGCTGTGCGAGAAATTGATGATAGCATTGGAAAAATCCTAAAACATCTTCAGAAGCTGGGAATCAGTGAGAACACTTTTGTGTTTTTCACCTCTGATAATGGGGCTGCTCTCATTTCAGCTCCTAAACAAGGTGAGTCTCAGATGAACAAACCTGTTCTGGGGTTGTGAAATCAAGGGTTAAATCTCTATGTCTGGGGGCGAGAGAGACCTGTACCTGGGGTTTTCCTTTGTGCAGTTAGGAGAACCCTCAAAATACAGAGCTTTTATGTTTAGAGTTAGTTTGTGTTTATTGATTCTGGTCACTTTTGGAGGAGGTATCCTTGGCTAAATGGACTTTTGGCCTAACCCAGTGTGGCTGTTCACCTGTGTCCATTTCCACTTTGTGCTCCACAGTCAGGGCGTGAATATTTTTTTGATTTATTTAGGACCAGGCACAGTAACTTAGCAGGGTGTTTACTGTCCCTCTGCCGAATGCACATTTGAGCTTTGTGAGTAATTACAGACAGTTCAAGAGTCGTCTTTAGCTCTTATGAAAAATATTAAGAAGAAAAAGTATTTTTGTTACTTCACATGTTTTCTTTTGTTTAAATGATTGCTTCTCTCAGAGTCATTGCAAATTGATATTATAGCCCACTCTCTTCTGTTTGGAGGCAGGCTGTCTCGTGGTTATTGGACCACAGAGCAGGGAGTATCCCGAGTTCTGATTTCAGCTGAATCGCTGTTTGACTTTGTGTGACCTGGAATGAGTTGTGAGACCTCCCTGTTTGTTCCTCAGCCAGCTTAGCTACAAGGCTGGGCTAAAAACCCAGACATTCCTGCAAAGCACTTGCTATCTCTGAGAGTGAATGTTCAGGGAATGCCTGATTATTTTTCTCATTCTCGTATCTGCATCTAATACTGCTCTGCTGTATTATGTATGTATGTATGAAATGTATGTATGAAAAAAAACCCCACTATTTCTGCCTGAAGAGTCAGATTTCCTTTAGTTACGAACAGCAGTTAACACCCTTAAAGGGAAGGAAAATGCCAGCAAAGTATTTTCTGTTTGTTTGGGGTTTGTTTGTTTTCTTTGTTAGGTTGATAGCAAGTTGTGTTTAGCTGTCACTTTCTCCCTGACCTGAAAAGACACTCCTAAAATGCCATTATAAAGGGGTATTTAAAAAAAACCACAACACACAGACAAAACAACAACAACAAAAAACCAAAACAACTCTGGACATGTTATTTGAAGAAGCATTCATGCAGAAATGAAAATTCATTTAAAACTAGCCTAAAAATTTCCTAGTTGACAGTGTCCCTTTGAAATATGATATTGGCATATCGTGGGGTTTATGGCTTCTTTCCTCTCTCTAGGAGGAAGCAACGGTCGTTTTCTGTGTGGCAAACAAACCACCTTTGAAGGTGGCATGAGAGAGCCAGCTATAGCTTGGTGGCCCGGACATATACCTGCAGGAGGGGTGAGTGTCTGCTTTGAACAATTCTGATCAGTCTTAAGTGGACTGAAGTGAATGGAGTGGTTCTTGCTGGATTCAGTGGGCTTTGGTTCAGACTTTTAACATGCCCAATGTGTCAGTCCAGATGCTTGTCTAAACAAGGAGCTGAATGCTGCCCCTGGAGAAGGATGCCATTCCTGTTCATATTGCAAATTTGCATTTAGAGACTATGGTCACCGCTTCTGTGAGCACCAAGCTGTCTGGTCTTTTTGTCTTCCTGCTTTATTTAAACCCTTTACTCTTTTGGACCATAGTATTTTTGTGGGTTACATACTTGAACAAATCGGCAAATAAAGACACATTAATCATGTGTGTCCCAGTCTAGAGCAGGAGTGTGTTGCCCACAGACACTCTGTGTGCCCTGAAGTATCAAGTGATTTGACCTTCATGGCTCTTGCTTTGGTGTTTGATAGAAGTTCCACTCGGGGAGGTCTAGATACCAGACTGGTGCTCTTTCCTGCCTGTACGCAAATTCAAATATGATCACAAATAATCCTCCAGTGGCACTACCAGCCTCTCTTGTCCCACTTCTCATTAAAGAAAGATGCCATCAATTCTTCTGCAGGCAGGGTTCACAGTAAATAATACAGGTTTCCTCCCCTTTGTGAACATCTCTCATCCCTGAAGAAAGTGACACTTCATTAACTGGGCACTGTACTTAAGACTGCAAACTATTTATAAATAAAACATTTTTCTAAGTTGCATTCCTTTTTAGTGGTTTAATTGAGTCAGGATGATGATAATTTATCATTTACATTTAGGAAGAAGCCATCAGATAGATAGCTTAGTTCTGTAGCTGAGGGCAGGAGGGTAGTTTGGTTTCATCATTTTTAAAGAGTTCACAAAACCTACTTAGGGATGTTTTATTATTTTTTTAATTTGAAATGAAAACAGTCTTTTTGTTTAAATTTAAACATTTCCATAAAGCCTTTACAAGCCAAGTACAACAGCCTTGGGGTAACATATGAGAACATGAAACTGAAGCTGTTTTGTTTTCCATGTCCAAACTGAATAATGTGCTAAAAGTAAACATGCATTATAAATGGGGACAAGTAAATACCAAATTTAAAAATTCTTTCCATTGTAGTAACTCTGAGGATAATTAGGAACATGAGTAGAGAAATCATTGTGCCTGCTTATTTTCTAACTGTAACTGGCTGGTACCCCTCTCACAGGTAGCCTTTTGCACGTAGTGCGGTGGCGAAGCTTTATGTGGTGCAAAACGTTCTCAGTAGCCCAGTGTGATGCATGGCTTCCTGCTTGAGGCCACAGCTGAAGCTGCTCTTTGAATTCCTGTGAACAGTCACTTCTGTGCAGAGTTAACATGTTTGCACAGGAGGGTGGACTGATCCACTGATGGGCGCCGTACTATCATGAGCCCATGCATGCTCAGCAAGCTGGATAGTGTGCTTAAGGCTGACTGGGGCAGGCATGCGACCGAAAATCCCCTCCTCCACCACTGCTATCATCCTTGGCACTTGAGCACGTGCTTAACTTTAAATCCTTCCTATCCTGGGCTCCAATTTACGGTGCTGCCTGCCAAATGTCTGCACGTGCAGGTGTTACTCTCCCAAACGTCCTCTTGGACTCCACTCGGGTACCTTGGGAAGCCTGTTCTGAACTCTGTCCCCAGGATGTGCTGCTTTGCTCTGAACTAGACCCCCATATGATGCTACTGATAAGCAAATACGTGATAGCTACTTATATGTCTTTTCTGCTTGTATTCTTGCCATCGAGGCTCCAGCGCTGGTACCCACAGCAGCACTGACCGCAGGTGAGAGGTTTGGCATTGCTTCTGTGTAATACAGCTCACGCTATGTCAGCCCGTAGCGTGCCTGTAGTTATCGCTTCATAGTTGCCTCTTTCACTGACATAGTAGGTGAAGAGACGTGTGCTTGCTAGTACATTTTTGGCTTCTCTTCTGTATCTTACAGAGTCTGTAGCTTCAACATCTTCTTGACTGCGAGTTTAAACTAGTCAGGCTAAGTCCTGTGTAGTCCAAGTAGCTGTAAAATGTGGGAAAACTGCTTCAAGCTCTCTCGTTGCTCTTTCTTTTCAAAAGAGTTGAACGGAACAAAGGCGTGGGAGCCCTGAACCAGGGTGGAAGCAAAAAGCTTCTCAGGAGTGCCAAGCACAAAACTTGAAGGGTCAACTCCTCCTTCCTGCGCTGGGGTTGCTCCCAGTGTAATGGTTGTTCCTTGCCAGCCATGGACGTTTTGAGGAACAGGCAGAGGGGCAGCGGCCATTTCAGCTGGCACAACTGCAGCCAGAAAAAGAGGACTGGTGGCTCTGTCCAGTGAAATCCAGTTATTGGGTGGAAGGCTCATTCCGACAATGGGATCTGGCAGTTTATTAATAATCTTATTGAAATATAGGATTGGGGTTTTTTGTTTCTATTAAAGAGTACATTTGTTTGCTTAAATAAAGGAGTACCTTTAAGTTAGGTGACAGGATTTTGAACACTTGACAGGATATCGATAGAGGTTAGGATAATTGGTGCAGTTGGCTGATTTGCAGTTTTTTGGGGGAAAGGAATGCCTTGGGAGTGCGTGTTGCTCTTGGCATCAACATTCAGTTAATTCTGGTCCCCCATCAGGAATATTTATTCACACACAAACAGCCTTTCTGCAGTTTCCTCCTCAGCTACATTTTCCAGGTGAATTCACAACAAATCAGCATTTCAACAATTCCCCTCATCACATCTGCCTTCTGGAAGGATCCAGCTGGAGAAAAAAAAAAAATCCTATTCTGTTGGTATTTGAATCCTCCTCCTCTCTTCCCTCACCCTCCTCCCCTTCTTCTCTCGTGCCTGCTTCCTGAAGGAGAAAAGAACATATCAACCCAAAGACAGCATTGCAACCTTTTCTTCACTATCTCCCATGGGGCGCAAATTGAAATTGAATTAGACAGGGATATCAGGTCTGCTCGCTGTGATAACTGTAAAAGGATTTTATTTAAAAACACCCTGACATTTGTTCACCCAGTTTCAAATATTTAGCTTTCCGCCTTTCCATTCCTGGCGGGGGCGACTTTATTAATTGTCGCCTTTGATTCAGAGTTAAAGCTTGAAAGCACTGATAACAGCAGTGGTGACTATTTCTTCTAGCGACGTGGCCCACAGCAAAAGGATTTCATTTTCTTAAAGACGTTATGTGTATACTGAGAGTTTATTAAAAAGAAGCGGGGGAAGGAGGGGGGAAAAATCCGTTCTTACGTGCGTAATACCGGCTGTTTCTCACTGATACGAGCAATATCTGATCTCACTCTTTTTTTTATATATTATTTATTTTCTCTGGGCTGTTGCCCTCTCTGGATTTTTCTTTTTCTTTTCTTAAATAAATAAATAAATATATGGGAAATGCAACTAGAATGAAAGCGCACTGTTGACAGGAGAAAATGGTAATTTTTTTTATTTTTCTCTGAAAATACTTCAAAGTTTTATATAAATATTAACCTTTTTTTTTCCCCCCTTCTTCAATGTGGTGCTGCAGAGCACAGATAAATCCAAGTGGCATGGGCATTTAATTTCCTTAAGAAGTTTTCTCTGCTTCACAGAAAAATGTTGTCTGAGACCAGAAATGTAATTGGATGATTAGAGAGAGTCATCTACATCTGGTTATGGTTAATAAGGGTCAGTACAAGAAGACCATGGTGGCCCCACAGGATTGTCACAACGCCGTGTATAAATTAGGTGGTATTAGAGGCATGAGTCTCAGGTCAGCGATTGCCTCTTTCTGCCTGTTATCAAAAGATTGAGGCGAGGGAATGGAGCGACAAGAAGAAAAGTGACTTTTGGATTTGCCTTATATATAGCGAGAGGTCTAATTACAAAAAGTCTCAGACACCAGTTTGTCCTCCTGCTCCTGACGTAGCAGTTGTCAGGGAGCAGGCATGTGCCAGATCTCCTCTTTATTAGACTCCAAGCTTTGCATACGGTGTTCTGCTGACCCCGCAGCTCTCCGAAGGCACGCTCGGGGTAAATTAGCCGGCAGATGAGCCTGCAAGGGACCGAGCATCCTTGCTGAGATGCTGAGTGCTTGTAATCCCCTTTGACTTCAGAGGGAATGCAGTGTTCCCAACACCAGTGGCTCATGAGGCTGGCCAGCTCTGTAAAGTGTGAGCTGATGGTTTGGTTTAGGTGTTTATTTTTGAACACGTGTACTGTTTTTTTTCAATGTCAGTCCTTTTTGAGTGTCCATCTGAGACCACGGAAGAGCCTGTGCAAGGGGACGATCCGAGGAGCACACGGCACTGTCTGCCACAGTTAATCCCGTGGACAACACAGCCAGCTTTGGTACTCCCCAGCGGCCCACGTTTGCCAAATGGCCTCAGGGAGAGCAAGAAGCAGGGTTACCCTGTCGTAGGGCTCAGCTGTTTCTTTCTCCACAGCTGTGTATCAGGAGATCCTCATTCTTTTCCCCATGCGGAAAGGGAGCATCATGTATACATGTCCTTTTCGTGAGGGATTTGTGGGCTCATCTCTATTTGTCGCTGCCTACAAGGACAGGCAGAACATGACCTCTTTCAGGCTGCCTGCTGCAGCAATGTCTATGAATAAGGCTTAATCTCAAATGCCTGAGACCTTCCGCAGATCTGTTGATCTTGGTCAACTGAACCAACTGCTTTCCTGGGCAAAGGTTTCAATGGTCAGGCTTCCTCTTGTGCTTAGAGCTTTGCACTTTGATTTCTTCTTAAGAGCTGTGGAAGTATTCTTGCATGCAGCTTTAATATTATGCATTCCTGCCAACACCTTTTGATGAATGAAAGCCATTAAAATTTGAAATTACTGTAATCAAGTAATGTGATATTGTAATGTTAAACTTGTAATCAGTCCTGTGCATGTTGCTTTCCCCAGTTTCTTCGTTTTAAAAAAAACTTGTTAATTCTTCCTTGAACTGTTCTTTTTTTCAGCCCAGTCTCTTAATAAAAGACTTAGTGTCCCAGCAAAAATAGCATTTTCCCTTCAGTTTTTTTTTTTCTACAGCCAGCATCTCACAAAAATTCATTTATCATGTTATCATTTGTTGTCGTATTTAAATAATTAGTGTCAGCTTACAGGCTGGGGTTCTGTTTGTGTCTAGAAAGAGGATTCAGAGATTAAAAGTCTTTGATAGTCCCAGCATCATAATGTTCACACTGACATTTGCAAGGCTGCTGCTCAGGCTTGGATTTCAGTCAGAAAGTGCTTCTGTACTTACAGATGTGGGCTTGTATCAGACGACTTCTTATCTCCGAGCAAGTGGCATGGCTGAAAAGGCTCTTTTCACATCGCATCTTGTGCTGGTGCATCCTGGTGCAAAACGATCTTGCTCTTGGTTTGAATGTATCTGCTTCAATTTAGTGTGTTGCTGGCTAATTAAACATCCTACAGCAGATAACTGTAGCATACCACAAACAGGGTGGGAGCAAAGACTGAGAAAGAATCAGTCAGAACAAACTTTTTAGGTTTTCAAAATATAAATAATTAAGACCAGAGAGGTAAGTATGGCTTCCAACTAAGGAAGGAAAAAAAAAGGCAAGGGGAAAAAAACCCCAACTTGCACATCTCCATTGGAGCCAAAACCAGATGTTTTTCTCGCTTATTAAAATATATACTAAAAATACCACAACTTTACAGTTCTTGAATTGTTGGAAATGGTTTGCAGATGAAGTCATTGAGCTCTTTTTGTTATTATCCATCTACCCCTGTGCTTTCTGGGAACTCTCTCAGGGTATTCTGGACTCCAGAGATGACCTGGTGAGGGAACAAATCAAGGACTTTTTTTTTTCCTTGTTTTAAGTAAGTGCTGACTTTTCAATCCACAAATGACTTGGAATTTGCTAAATTAAGCTGAACTCTCTGAAAACATGCTCCTGTAAAGTGGATACATAGAGAGAAGTGAGGAGAAAGAGGAAAATGAAAAAATGAATCAAAATGCAAATGCTCCCTAGCAGTGGAGAAATATGGATCATCTCCTTCCCTTTATTATTTTGATAGGAGGTTGGCTGGTGACTGCAGCAACGTAAAGAGAAGTACTCTCAAAAGATGCTTAGCAGAGAAGGAGGTTTGGGAAGCAATACTTCTGCTTTGGTGGAAAGCAGCCTCTTTTGTTTTGGCTTTTACTGAAGGGCTTTTGCAAATGCGTTTCTGTTCGTTTTTCAGGTCAGTCATCAGCTGGGCAACGTGATGGATCTCTTCACCACCAGCCTCTCCCTGGCGGGACTGCAGCCTCCCAGTGACAGACAGATTGACGGCATCGACCTTTTACCTGCCATCTTGCAGGGCAAGCTAATTGACAGGTTAGTTATGAGCCCAAAGCTCCGACCCTTGCCTCCAAACTGAAGTGATGCCAAATTGTGGTTTATTTTTTAAAGCAAGTCTGCAGAAATATTTTATAAATGGGATTGATGCATCTTTGCTCCTGCTTACTGAGGTAGGGTAGCACCAGACCTTTTTGCTATGGGCTAATTCTCTGGTGGTGCAAGCAGAAGTGGGATTTCCTGACATGTGGCATGTTGCCATACAGTGGAGTCTGGGGACAGATGAAAATGTCAGGGCGTTAGCAGGGATCCCTGGAACAACATATGGCAATAGGGGAGATAAAAGCCCGAGAACTGTAGCCTGGGTAGGGGAGAATACATTATTTATTACTGGAAAAACATCCAAGAGTATGCTGTGTCTTTATAGCCCCTTCCTGAGAGATGTTGGAGGTAAAGGCTGGGCTGCTGTGGATAATCTGGAAGCCCACCTCCTCCCAAGGTCCTGTTTCTGTGGGTGCTTTTGCAAGGATAGATTTGAGTTAAGACCCGGGATCTTAATGGGCATGGAGGATTGCTGTCAGCTGTTGGGTACAGGCACTAAGACCTGACAGCAAGTATCTTTGGCTCTCTCATTGGAAGGATTGAAGGTCAAGAGAAGTCTTGTAGTTGTGATTTTGATGAGGAATTTGGCAGCCTGGGAAATCTGAATACAAGCATATTCTTTCTCTGTGAGACAGCAAGAAAACATATGCGTGGAAAACTTATTTGACTTCTTTTCTGTGTTGAACATAAGGCTGTGTTCCGTAAAACTGCTTTTGTGCTGATTGACGCAAGAAGCGTGCGTTACAGTATTACCTGAGAGCTCAGCCAGGGGCTGACATGAGACATTACATATTCCTCAAACGCAGCCTATCCCATCTTTACTTCTGAAAGTTTATAAAGCTTCTCTGTTGTTTTAAAAGAGAATTTCATTGCAGTCACCATCCCCTTGGAACTGGTGCCGTTTGTGTTACAACAGCAGTCACTCAAGGTGCATCATGGCTTTTTTACCTTTTTTCTTTTTTTCTTTCCCATCTTTTTTTTCCCCCCAGACTTGACCAGGTCACAGTTTCCACAGCCCCCAAAAACCTTCCAGGAGATGCAGTTGTTGTGTTATTTTAAGCTTAAAAAGGAAAAAGTAAATGGGGAAAAAAGAAATCTGTAATAGCAGAATTTTGAGTACAAGCTGTAATCCTCTTTAAAAGATAGATTTTTTTTTTTTTTTTTTTTTAAGGTAAAAACCTAACCCCCACACCTTCAGTCAAAGGGGCACATAATAGCTTGTCAAACAGTGAGTGTTATAGCAAGGCAAAAGGAGGCTGGCGTATTTTATGACACGTTTGTTGGGGCTTTTTATTTTGTTAATAGGACTGGTTTAGATCAGGTTCTGCACTTTGGCAGATCTCTCAAGGCAGCTTTATTTCACTGGCGTTTCAGGCGTTAAGGGTGCAGGAGTGGGCACTGCTGGCAGCAAGTTTCTCCTTTGTTCAGGGGCAGTTCCTGGTGACAAAGGAGAAAGGCTCACTGTTTGTGCAAGGAACCTGCAGAGGAGGCTACAGTTTTAAAACAGAAGAGATCTAAGGCCACTCCTGACATTCAGATGTCGAGATTTTGATCTTATCTTGCATTTAAGGACTGTTTTTTAAAGGTGGCATCACTGAAGTAGTTTTTTTTTGCATCTCTGAATGAAAGACAAAGGTGTAGGTACCCTACCGATAATGATAAATGGCTTCACGATCTCCTCCTGTCAGCAGCCTGAAACAACTGGAGAGAGCTGACTAAGTCTGATGTCCTTGTGTGATGAGCTGCACCAACAAATCAAACCTCTCTCCTGCAGATAGTCCATTTCAGTAAAATTTTGTACTGTTCCCTCAAAAAAACAAGAGCATTTTATTAAGGAAATGGTCCGGAATGTTGCTGGGATGCCCAGCATGTACACGGGTGCAAACCAAATGCTCTGAGTAAAGTGCATTTCTCAAATGTATTTTTAATTAGGAAAACCTCTGTGAAAAAATGGCAGTTTTCAGTGGTATGTTTAGATGCTGCAAAGGGAGGTTTTGAGGGAAAAAAAAATGGACAGGAGTTAAAAATAAAGCATGTCTGGCTGCCAGGTTTTTCCATATGGAGTTTTCCTGAGAAGGTATCCAGAACAGGCCCGCATCTGGTGTCCTCCCTGGCCACCCTGTCCATGTGACACTAACGGCATGTAGCTAGGTGCTGCCATAAAGAGAAGGCTAAGCATCACAGAGTCTGTGAATGCCCATTTCTCTCTCCCGCGCACACACACGCCACTTCTGAGACATTTGGTGTTTAAATCGGCATGCTCTATAGGAAATAACAGGGTCTGATAGTTCAAGGATTAACAATCACTGGCAGCCAAGCTGTATAATGTTTCATTCTTGCGCCGTGTGAGCTCTCAACTTGATGAACACTTTAAAAAATGTTGATTGAAAACCTTGCAGTAGAGACTATTAGGAGGCAGCCTGTTTCTGACTGATAGCCGAATCGGAAGTCAAACACCATTAAAGTGTTTGTCTCCCTTATCAGTGGGGTTGCTGCGTCAGTGGCTGCCCGGGACTGTTGCGCTGGCTTTTCTCATGAAGCTTTGCTCTCCTTCTCAGGCCCATATTCTATTATCGTGGCAACGAGATGATGGCGGTGAGAGTTGGGCTTTACAAGGCTCACTACTGGACCTGGAGCAACTCCTGGGAGGAGTACAGCAAGGTAACAGGACACCGACCTCCACCCTAGTCTCATTCATTCTTCTGGAGAAAAATAATCCTTTAAAGCAGAGTTTTAAATTGGGGAATGTCACTGGGCACTTGCAAGCCAGCCTTTTAATTCACAGCCTCTTAAGAGCTACCAGATCTGCTGCAAAATCTAAGGGGACTGGTGTCACAGCACCCCTCTGCTGAAGCTGGAGACAAGCGGAGGAAAATGAGCGAAGTCTGAGTTGTTCTGAGAAGTGCTCCCTTTAATCACCACTTAATGCCCCATAATATTAAGCTTCTTTCCCTGCTGAATTCTGAGCTGTCATGTGTACCCTTGCAAAGTTTGGAGTCTGATGCCAAATTGATCATGTATCTCACAATATCTAGTACAAAAGACCTGATGCTCTGAGGTATTTAAATGGAACAGGGATGGGTTTAGTTTTTTGTTGTTGTGTTTTTTTTTTTCTTGAGAAGGAAAAGGAAAGTCATAGGAACTGCACAGTGGAAAGAACAGCAGTTGTTGAAAACAGTAGAGTACATGTGTTTAATCTATTATCAGCACTTTTGTGAGGCCGTATCACACTATAAGATGTTTTACATTTTATTTGCCAAACAGGCACAGCTTTTGTGATTTCCTGGCTGATCTTCCCACAATTGGATGTTAAGCACTGTTATTTTTTTCTTTTGTATCTTTCTTGCCTCAGACTTGGGTACTAAACTCTGGGGCATTTCTTGAATGGCAGGTTCACACATGTGCCTTGCTGATTATACCTTTAGACATGAACTAAATGCGTTATGGCACAGCTCTCAGCAATTGTGACAGCAGGTTTGTATTGGGGAGGGATTGTTTGTATGATTTATTTTTTTATGCCCTTTTTTTTTTTTTAACTTATGGTGGGTCCTCAAGGCATCACAGGTGCAGAAATAAGTGCTGATGACATTTGTGGATATAAAAGTGCATGGTTTCTTTCACTGGGATGTCCTGGGGGGGTAGAAGGAAATATCAGCTCCAAGGGAGTCATTTACATTCAGGGATCTAACTATGTGCATTTGTCTTTTTAAGACTGTAATGCTCCAGGAGTCAAAGCTTCTGTGTTGCATAGAGTAAGAAGGAAAGGAAAGTTGGCTCCAGAAATGCATTGCACGCTCTGTCTCGATGCTAATTCTACGCAACTAAAATGAGATAACGTATTAGTCTAGGTTAGTATGCGAGTAAAACCCATATATCACACGTGGCACAGTGTGGAGGATTCTCCCTGTGTGAGAGACACTGGGAGCTTATATGTACGTGTGTATGGGTATATGAATGGGCTTAGAGGCATGCTTTTCCCATGTGCATAGAAGATAATGTCACACATGAATAATTGCTCTCCATTGTAATTAATATAAGCACATACACACACTTACATACCTAGCTGGGAAATAAATAAAAGTCTATGTGGATCTAAACTTATTTATACATATCTGAGTATGTGTGTAGCCATGATAAAGGGGACCACTTACTCATTTCAAAGGCTCTCCTACTGTGAGCAGTGGAAGTTGTGCAATTAAGGAATATTTATTTCTTTCTAAGTCTTTGTTTAACTACTGTCTGATAAAAGTCAGCAATTATACTGTACATCAGAGAGATGATTAAAAATTCACTTGCTTTCCTGCAGCTTGTATCACATGTGGTTGATGCGGGTAAAATTGGAGCACATTAGTGGACAGACTAGCCATTAACAACATGCAGAGGAAGCTGAGGCTGAAATTTGTTCCAATTCTCCTCATGTCCTCAAGCCATTAATTACAAGCCTTGCAAGTTTAAAAATAGAAATAAATCAGAATGCAGAACCGTTCCACAGTTAGTGAATCCTGTTTTAGGAGTTTTGTAATCTCACCTTACGATACAGTTACCTCTTTCAGTGACTGGTCTTCTCAGCTGTATTAATATTGGACTACAGTTGTGCTGCCAGAATCAAAAAGGCCAATTTGTTTGCTAATTTAATTTGAAAACCATATTTAAATACATGCACATCTGTGGCATTAGGAATTCTGACTGTTGGCAGGTTTGCTGTTCAAGAAGTTTGATTTGCCATCCCAGTAGAACTTCAGCTAATGAGGCCTCATTAATTCTATGATCTTTAGCATGTGTCCTTACCTTATTGTGAATCCAATGTGATGATTTATTAAACTTTAAAATCTGAGACTCTCTATGTCTGAAGGTCCAAACTCAGATGTGGAATAAACAAATGTATCTGGCGTGTCATCCCATTTGAAAGAGATCTGAAGTTGGCCAGGTGTGTCAAAACAGCTGTCTGCAAATTTTTAAGAGGTTTGTTTTATGGGTAGTTGAGTATCTCATTATTTTGACAGATACATGGCACGTTTTAGCCAAACCTCCTTTCACTTTCAAAATTCCCTTGTTAATTGACAGTGTGGGAAATCATTGATACAGAAAACTTGCACTGTTTTCAATCCACACTTTGTGCATTTTTATTTGACTTTTAGATGAGATTATACCATTAAAGCAGCCAGAACCACATTTTCATGTTGATATTGGAAAATGTGAAATTGGTGCATGTCCTGGGTCTGTTTAGGACTACCATGTCTTTCAGGATTATCTAGAAAGAATGTGTGCAATTTTGGCCTCTAACCTGGAAAGCTCTGTGTTTGAATGTGGTATAAATTAGTTAAGCAATAAAGTATGTATATACAAATAAAAATGTACCAGAGAGGAGGAGCTTACAGAAAGCAAAACCTAGGAAAGCGTAACAGGGGTATGAATGCTTCTCTCCAGATGGCACTTGGAACATTTACACTGGAAAGATCCCATGCAAGCAGTACACAAGTTTACAGTCGTCTTAAGCTCCCACGACATTAATATGCCCTTACTGGTCCGCACCCTCTTCCGTATGGCCTGGGATTAAAATTTGTCATCTTTCACAAAGATGAACTGTGCTGTTCTGTTCTTCCTATTTTTTTTTTGTTTATTTATGTGGGGGTTTTTTTAACCCCCAAGCAATTTTTTTCTAGTTTGACTCCTCTCATAAACTCTTTGTAGTCTTTCTCAGTGCTGGAGGATACCTTCATGCTGTCTTTTCTGCTAGCTTAACTTGATTACTTAGGTAACTTGCATTCTTGAATGGTTGGTCTCTTGAAAGCATAAAGGGAAGGCTCACTCAAGAGAAGCAGGTGAGAGTAAGCACTCTGTGGGACATTTTTCCTGTAGATTGCATAGGATGCTTATTTGAGTCTGTTTGCCTGCCTTCCGTCTCCTTTCATATAGGTGGCTCATGTTTAGATAGTTTGACATATCTGACATTGAAGAGGTGATAAATGGGACAGAGGTATATGAAAGGAAACTTTACTTGAAAAGCGTGGTTAGATTTTTAAATAGTTTGGTACAGGGAGAGAAATCTTCACACTGCACAAGACCCGAGTCCTTATTGCTCAAGGCTCAGTGGATGTTGGAGCACAAGCTCTTCCACCATCATTGACCACCTTTTTTCTTGTAGCAAAAATCAGCAGTGATGAAAACAGCCATGTGTCATGTGTTGGAGCAGAAGTAAGAACTAAGGATAAACCTGGGGAGCTTCCTCTCCTGTATGGCATAAGACACGCAGGACTTTTACTGGAACTCTCCTGTAAAATGCTGTTCTTGTTGCTCTCATCATCCATCCTTTTAGCCTGTAAACCATACTTGTTCATTACCAAATTTGAACTGTATTGCAAAGTGCATGACAAATAACGCATGCGAACCTGGTGTTTCTGGTTTTTTGCTGCTGGTGCGCACAGCCATGATGCAGAGTGTACAGTTTCCCATTCCTAAAATATGAATTCTCCAAGTCTGCATTGTTATGAGTTATTTTGTCCACTGGGTTGAAGGGAGAGGTAGATTTCATCTTCCTTGTTTGGAAGGAGAGGTCTGAAAGGGGAGAAAAATGGGTGTTCTCTATGGATTTATCTGAGTAGCCAGCAAGTCCTTCAGGAATTGCCAAATTTAATGCTACGTAGAGAAGGCGTATGGCGAAGCGAAGGAGTGTGAGGTAGCAGGAGAACGGACATTTCCTTCTCTCTGCCTGCCACAGAGACTATCCAGCAGAGAATAGTTTTTGTGCCCTCCAAGAGCAGTGATGCAAGAAGGGGAAAAAATAATTACGAAAAAATGTGGAAAACGCCCTTTGGTTTATTGGAGAGTGGCTGATAACATCAACCTTTCTGCTGTCAGCTTAGTTCTTGTTAGTAATCTTCAGTCATTTTTCATGAGAGCTGCTGTGTCTTTAAATGATTGGGGTAGGTGCCTGCCAGAAGACCCTATTGTTTTAATGTAAAATGCCAAAGGGGTTATTCCTGCCGTAGTCTGTCTGATTGCCCTTCTCCTCAACGTGAAGGGATCGATAAAGCCTTTTCTGCAAGGGGGTTGTGAAGTCAAGTAGAACTTCACAAATAATGACATTTGATTGTGGTCCTCTGAGCATATGAGCTAGCCATTGATCGCTTCTGCTTGAGCCGCCAGAGGCTTGCTGATCTGCCCATCTTCTGGGGTCTCTTCCAGACAGTTAACACATTAGAAGCAATTTTTGTTCAACGGGGTTGAAGCTTGGCAGTCACACTTTCAGGTTTCTGGTCATTCAGAGCTCCAGTTTGGGAGGCTTTTGCTGGGAATTGCCAGGAGTGTGAGAACGGCCGCTTGTCCGTGCTGTCACAAACAGCAAGAAACAACATTCCTGGCTTTAATTAACTGTTGTTCTTTTCTCCTTCCAATATTAATACAGTTTTGCTGCTCTGGGTTTTGTGTGGCAGAATGAGGAGACATGACCAGGAGACAGACCCCAGATTTGCTGCGCCGCTATCAAAATCCGCAGCCGCTTGTCAAGTCGGAGGGATCTGGGATAGCGCCAGGGTGACGAATTGCCAGAGGGCTTACGTTAACACAAGTGGTGATTCCATCACTTGGCGGAGAGCCCAAACTGGCAACCAGCTCTATTTGTCTCATGTCTATATTGACATAGCATCTGTGGTCCATTTGCTCTGGAAATAAAAGCATAAGCTGTGCAACCAATAGCCACTAGATCTTAGGAACAGAAAAACAATCCAGGTTACATGATTGCTGGGGAGAAGGGCAGAACAACGTGCTCACTGAAAGGTTTACCTGATGTGCAGGAATTGTTTGGGTTTTTTTTTAAAAAAAAGGATTGCTGGAATTTCTCCTACAGCAAACAGGGCTGCGCAGTTGTGCAAAATTCTGCGCCTGGGTAAGAGACCGGGTGCAGGAGCTGAGTTATTTCTGGTTGCCATCTGATGCTCTTTTATGGGCTCCCTTAGAAGGCACAGAGCTGACATGCTCTAAATAGATCTTGTGGTTCGGCTTTCCTGCTTTTATAATTGAGCAGAAAAGATCCAAGAATTTGCTTAAACATAGGGAGTGACCTTTCTACATTGTTTGATCAGTGCTACC
The DNA here is from genome assembly GCF_000687285.1 of Phaethon lepturus. Lineage (NCBI taxonomy): Eukaryota > Metazoa > Chordata > Aves > Phaethontiformes > Phaethontidae > Phaethon > Phaethon lepturus. The sequence continues at coordinate 28,252 of NW_010556934.1, forward strand.
TGTAAGCATGCAAATTACCTTGGATAGTGTGCAGAGTAAAATATTAGGCATGTGCTTTATCTGGCTATTGACCTCTTGCATATTGTTATTAACAGTCTGCCAAATAAATAGCTTAAAGGAAATAACAGCAGATGAAGGGACAGTTGATTTGGGTTTTGTTATCCTGGTGGATAGGGCAGGCATAGCTCCTCTTTGCTCTTCTCCCACATAACGTAACTTTATTTTTGGGTGAAGCTGCCACCCTGTTGGCAGTGCCAGAGAGCCAAAGCCGGTCCCTCGTCAGTGTAAATGGGGAGAGCGCTGCAGCCCGTGGAATGATGCAGCTTTTGCTCCGGCTGAGAACCTAGCACATTTGTATTTATTGTTAAAGCCTGCAGTGTTCTTGGGGTCCATGGGACATGTTGTCAGCTTTTACAGGGGAAAAAATAAATGTTTTGTTTAATGAAGAGCAAGAAATGATCCCAAAATGATAATTTAAAATTATCACCTAGAAGAGAGTCCCCTTCCTCACCAGGCCTGTTGTCCTGCAGCCTGCTTGGGGTAGCAAAGCAGGAAGGCAGCTCCTTCTCTCCCATCCAAGACACACACAAGGCATTTTGGCATGGCCCTCCACCCCAGCTCCCAGTACCACACGTGACCAAATTTGCACACTTTCCAAGCACCCAGAGGCATTGTGCAGATGCTCCAGAGTGTGGATTGTCTCATTTTTAAATACTTCTCAAATCTCCAGCAGATTTAATCTTTACTGGTTTTGCTCCAGAAGAGAAAAGAAATCCAGACTTGGGGATTCCAGACTTCCAGTTCACTGGTATAGCTGATTTTTCTCTTTCTATCCTGAGAACTGAAAATTCTTTGGCTTACAAAACAAAATGAGATAGAGTTGTGGATGATAAGTTAAATACTCTTTTCTGTCAAAAGGACAGAAGACTAGGCTCCTCTAGCTGTATCTGTAGTGTATTACTTTCTCTGATGCAGGACGATGCCTTGATAAGGGGTGTGAGGAAATAATTTTAACTCTTATTTTTTGCTCATTTGTTGATGAGCAGGCAGAAAATATTTTAATTTCTCTCTGTAGGTTGAATATTGGCAGTCACACAGTACATAAAAATAATAATAGTCAATTTTATTTGTGGGGATAAAGTTGAAAAGCCATAGAAATTTAAAGGGTGGTTTCAGCCATATTTTAAAAGAATTATTTATCATTGTCCTAAAACGGTATGCTTGTTTGTTTGGGTTTTTTTAATTTCTTTTCTTTTTTCCCCAAGAGACTACTTTTGAAGAGAGCGTTGAGTGCTTAGAGTAGAAAGACAGATAGCTTTTGGCTACTGGCGTCAAGCAAGTTGTCATAGCACTTTCTTTCCTAGGAGTCTTTGGGATGTAGCCTGGGCTGTGTTCTGGAGTCTCAGCTACAAAGATTTTATAGGAGACAAAAGATAAAACGTAAACAGAGCAACGTACAAACAAATGCCCAAGAGACTAAAATCTTCTTTCAAACTAAAGCATTTGTAGCCAAAAACCATTGTACCAATTAACAGGCTCTTAATTAAATCGTTTGTTTGATTTGCATCCAAATTATAATTTGGATGTTATGTAGGCTTTGATACCTTTTCATTAACTGTTCCTTTTGAGGAAAAAGAAAATTATTTTTCACTGTGTGTTTCAGAGGCCTGTGGCATCACAAGGTGGAAAGGTCAATCATTTTTGTATCAATTTAAAGTCCATTATTGGTAGGCCACTACAACCTATCAAGCAACTCTCTTATTTTTCCAGTCAGTGATTCAGGAATCTATAGCTCTGTGCAGATAAATGGGATTTCATGGGCTTCTAAACTTCTTGCTTTATTGAAAAGCAGAATATTAACTGCTCCACTGACCAGCTGTCCATTAAAAACGCAGGATATTTTTAGAAAATTGTTTGCCAATCAAATCCTACCAACATCTGTAGAGAGCCATTTCAGTTTGTTTTATAAGCAAATGCTACAGCTGCTTTCCCACCTCCATTGAAATATTCCCATTTACCTTCTCTCCATGTCTCTGTCCGTGTCTCGGGGCATATTGTAAGGAGCGCAGCGTGTTAGCTGGAATTGTAAAACCGAGCTTTAACAAGTCCGTTTGGTGCTAGTCCTTGCTGGTCTGTAGGGCCCCCTGCTTTATTTGCTGCTTAGTGAAATTAGTGCTTTGCATTTTTTGCTATTCCCAGGGCTTAAATGGGTTGTGCTAGCCCTCCAGACTGCAGGCCAGGCTCTAGGAGATTAGGGAGCTCCACACCTGGCTAATAACCGGCTGGCCTTCGGGAGATGCAGCCTGGCAAGGCGTGCAAGGGCAGATGCAAAGAGCTCGCCGCTCTGGACTTGTGAGCAGGTGGCTAGCTCTGTGCCTGAGTGGCCAGCAAGCACTTTAACCAGTTGTTGCTAGCAAAGGGAGAGTCCCAGTACTTGTGCCCTTCATATCCACTGCCGCTGCTGGGAAAATCCCAGCTTCTGACCCCGTAGACTTCAATGTTGGTGACAGAAATGTCTCCAGACTTAATGCAGTTCTTTCAGCCCCACTGTCATTCCCAGGTGAGTGCCTCAATACCAACTTGCTGTGAATCAGATGAATAAATGCACCCATTTCTTTAAAATTAACCAGATTTGCTTCGTTCTTCAGTGAAACAGATCCTTCAGGTCTGGTGTCGGCTGCTGGCAAGCTGAGTTTTCAGGGAGGCTAGCAGGTGCCTGTTGCCTCTCAGGGTGATGCCCCTTGGTTTGGCTGGATGTTTCCCCTGGGACTGTTGCTTTTTGATCAGAACTGCCAAGTGATCTGGTGCTCTCTATGTATTTTGAAGCCATAGAAACCAAAGAGAGAAGATACTTTCCACATGCGGAATTTTTATGATTAAATGGTTTCACCTATTTGTCTTTTGTTTTGCCATTTTATTTTAATGAATATTTTACAGAGATTACTTTTTTATAAGACAAGAATGTAAGGCCTGTTTCAGCTTTTATGTCGTTGCGATGCCAACATTGTCACCTTATTTTACCCCACCAGATCAGAATCCATTTTGCAGACTGAAGTGGACTCTCAGTTTAAAATAATTCTAGGTTTTGTGGGTATATTGGAACAAGGTGCTGAAGAAAGTGGCATCAGCTAAAATTTTGCTCCCTCCCCTACTTCACCCTTGATGACCTCTCTCCTCTTCACTGCAGGGCATTGATTTCTGTCCTGGTCAGAATGTCTCTGGAGTGACAACACATACACAGGAGGAGCACACTACCCTGCCGCTGCTTTTCCACCTGGGGAGGGACCCTGGAGAGAAGTACCCATTAAGGTGAGCCAATTAACGAAGATGCGAAAACTCTCAGCACTGTCAGCGTATGCTTTATATAATTCATTTGCCTTGGTAGCTGTCTCTTGCATCTGCTTGAAAACTGTCCCAGAAAGCCATTACTGGTGAGAGTAGTAAAAAGAAAGGAACAAACCTTTGTTTTCAAATGGTCAGGTTAGATGGATGTGCACATGTCCATGGCTTGACTCATCAGACCAGTCATTCTTGTTCTGTGCCCTACAACCCCTGACAGAGGAGGCAAAACGCACACTTTTGGACAGGACAGGACTGAGTGCAGGGCAGCTGTGGAATAAAGCAGTGGTGCTGCTGAGTGTATGCATTGGAGCTGTGATTCTCTGTGTGTTTTGGGGCTAGGGGAAGAATCGTCTAGTGATCTTTGCATACTCTGCGGTGTTTTTCCTCTGGGCATTGGAATCTGTGGAAGGCAAATGTGGTAACCCTGTAATCTTGTAGCCCCTGCTAAAGGAACTTCTCCGGAGGGTCTTTAGCAAGAGGACTTTCTGCCCAATCTTGTTCCATCCTTGGACTCTCCTGGCTGTCTGAATCCATTTTCTTATAAGCCTACTATTGTAATATTTATCTCTGGCACACACCATGCCCTGAGAGACTTCCATAAGGATTTATGTAGTCACCAGCCAGCACAGCCCACATATAAACCTGTCACCTCCAAAAAAGCTCACAAGGTGTCCCCACCTCCCTCCCTCCTTCCTTCTACTGATTGAGTTTTACCCTGCAGCAAAACTAGCTGCAAAACGGAGGCATGCAGCCTCATCCCTTGCCAGTGGCTCCAACTTGGAGAATGCAGAAATAAATAAAGAGAAAACTAGTGCTACTGTGACCACCTGCACAGAAATGGTTTTGTGCAGCAGCTTTAACAGAGAGATGTTTTCTGAGCTGACAGGACTGCAATTACTCAACTGCTTTAAATAATTGAGTGGATATACTCGCTCCATTACTTTCAAAAGAACTGAGCCTGTGCTGTCCACTAAGTGTTTTCACTGGAGAGAGAAGGGGAGGAAAAATATTTTCACTTCTCTCTCACTTAACAGACGAGCACCCTAGAGGTGCATTACGCAGTGTATAAAGCTCTTCAGAAGCCCAGCACGTTAGCTCTCGCTTTCTGTTGCATTTCAGCACTAATGAAATAAAGCAAATCTGCAGCCTCTGTATTTTAAATTCAGTTCAGTGAAACTACGCTACTGGGTTGGGATTCCAGATGAGACTGTGCCCTGTTCGCTTTAACAACTATTCTATTTTAGGAAGATGAGTGGATAGAAATGACCTCTTTTTTCCAAAAATCAAACAAACAGGTAGTATTAAGTGAACTGTAGTTTGCCTACCATTTGTATTTCCTCTGAATTTGAGGGAGAGGAGTTCTTCCCTAAGAGGTGTTTGCAGGACACCTGCTTCCCTGTTATTTAGATGTTCCTTACCACCACCATGGATTGAGCATTGAAATAAATTGCAACGTTACATCTGCAATCATTTCTCATACGGTTCCATTGATTTTTGGACATTCACAAGCTGTTGCTTTGATTGAATTTTATGGCAAGATTATGACATGATTATGGAAAGCAGTGATGTTGTTTAATATGCAGACCCTAGCAGAAAGCCTCTTTTTAGTAAATGAATCTTCCTTTCTGCAGCACATTCAGTTGCTATTGTCTCCTCTCTGGTCACAATGGAAAACTCATGGGAAGTGGGTCTCCTATATCGAATGTGGTAATTAAATTATCCTCATTTGTGGAGCTGTTACTGTTGTGTAGTTTTATTTAGCTTAATTATCCCCCTTGGCAGACAGCCTGTTGGGAGTCCCGACACTAATGCTTCTCAGAAGGGAATCCAGCATTCTCCTCCAAGCGTACATCTGTCTGTCCGTGCACGCTGCGTATGCTCTTATCGCTTGTGCTCCAGTCCGAGATTTGTGTGTGTTTGCAGTCCACGCTGGCCGTGCTCCTCTGTTCATCCCCCTGCAGCCCTGGAGGAACAGGGTGTATCATATAGGTCTTTCACCAGCTTGGCTTTTCTGGTGCGTTGTTATGTTGCTAAAGCACTTAGAAAAAATTGTGTTGCACCCCTGTTTTATTGGTACCTTTCCTTCTTTTCTGTAATTTACTTTTACCACTTTGCTTTGTTAAATGTGTACTGGATTTTACTGGTTTTTCTGCTGCTGTGAAGAAGCAGCATGGCACACCAATGCCCTATCCTCTCTGCCTGCTTTTGCTCATTTTTTATTTAATTTATTCCTTATTTTAGTGCAGCCTTTTCTTCTCCCTTAAATTATTTTCATTATCTGTCGTATCTCTTAATTTGCGTTTAGATTGGAGCAGGGTCACATGCAAAACCACCAGTTAGAGGTTTTGTTGCTGCACGGGAAGGTCAGGCATCACATGCACCCGCAGAGATTTACTGCTCATATATTTGGGCTCCCTGTAGGATTGTAGGGGATCTCAGAGCCAGGGCGACCTAGAAATTGGTCAGTTCAGTCAACTGCGGCAACACTCTTGACTTGCAGGGTGCTTATGTTCAGGCAGTCTCATCTGAAATGTCTTTGGGTCGTCACATTGTGCACACAAGGTATTGCATGACATAAATGACTTTTTGAAGGCTACGATTTCATCTCAGAACATGGGGATTAGCCTTTTTGGTCTTCATTGGAGAACTGGCTGCTGAAGGGATGACTGAAGATGCAAGTCCTTCAAGATCTAGAGACAGCATGTAAAGTTTTCAGTTCCCTGGGTTTTGTGGTGAAGCACGACAAGTCCTTCCTCTTCCTGACACAGTTCACTGGATTTCCTGGAGCCTGCCTGGAAACAACGTCAGCAAAAGCTTGTCTCCCACAGGAGCACTTTTCATGCAGTGGAAAAACTGGTCAGGCAATTACAGGCAGGTCCTGTCATCATGTTGAGGACGCGTCTGGCAGTTCTGAGCCGTATGGCACCCTGCACTTATGTTCCCCTTCATGTAAGGCTGTGCATGCATCCCTCCGCATGTCTGACTCTAGGAACAGACCCTCCCAACAGGGTTGTGACTCTTCCTTCCTGCTGTTGCCCCTCTGTTTTTGGCTGGAGCGCCTCCTGCACCCCAGCTTCTGCCAAGGGATGCGGTTGTGTTTGCCCACTTCACCTTGAAAGACAATTACTGCTGTTTCTCACTCTGGACTGGAACTTCACCCCAGCAATCCAAGAGCTTCACAGACTTTGCATTTTGTTAGCTGGGATTCATAGCAGTGCCAAATGCATGTTATGAGTTCTCACAGTGCCTGAGCTTGCCCAGGTGATGGCATATTTACGTCATCACATCAAAGGGCTGGATGGAGCAAGGTCCATGTCCTGTAGTTGACCTTCAGGACTGACATGCTCAGCTACATTCACTACCAATGAATTATCCCTTCTCTCCTGGAAAGAGAAGGACTCTCCTGAAAACTGCAGAACTCTGGGGTCCTAGTGTTGAGTGAAGCTTGGCATGACAGGACAAGCTCAATGTATATATGGCCACAGGACGAGGCAGGGCATGAAGGTGCCTGCACGTACTGACAAGGCAAAATGGGCATCTGGAGAGGTGCTTGTAATAAGAACACCTGCAATACCAGGGTATATATGGGCGATATATTTGAAAGAAGTATGGTTACTGGTAAATAATCTTTCTTTTGGTTGCCAAAAATGGTCGTGTAACTGCATTTACGCAAGTCAGAGTTACCTTGTTATCTAGTCCTTGTGTAGTGAGAAGTGAACCGTTTGTGTCTTTTGTCATCCAAGAGATTGATTAGATCTGTGTAGGCTGTGGGACAGAAGATATCTCTTTTTTTTTTAATCGCTCTCAACTTTAAAATATAAATAAGATTGTGTGTTAGGCAGCACACAAAGCAGAAGCAGTTGTCTAAGTCTAAGCAGTATTTTGTTTCCTCCCTAGATGCAATTACTAGGGGGATTTTGCTTTGTATAAAAACACTCAAACTGTGGGGTGCCTTTGTTACCAAATTTATCAGAATGCAGAACTACAAGATCTGATAGGTCTCTTTCTTTATGAAAGTCTGTTAAGTTTGGGGTATTTTGTGTCTGCTAAGTACCACATAGGGAACTTGTTTCTCCATTCAAATGGTGTGTGACAAATTCAGTAAATCATCTGTTGGTAACATCTTCACAACCAGTTGTCAGTTTTATTACCGAAGTCACAGATTACTGTTTTATACACGCCTTTACTAAAATACTTCATTGCCAACAAGGAAGAACACAAGTAATAATATGTAGCAAAAGCTGGCACAGCTTAAAATACAGTTAACAAAATACCCAATGCAGATCGGAGTAGAGAGAGTGTTTTGCGTCAGATGCCAAAGCTGCAAAAAGAATTTATAACAGAAATCTCTGAAATTTTGTCAGTTTGAGCCAGAGGTGCAAAGCCTTAGTAACAAGTAAGTACAGCATGCTCACACCTTGTTGATACTCCAGGTTAGTAGTGGCTTCTGCTTTGAGCAATTAGCCTCAGTTCAAAACTGAGTTTACTAAAATTTGAACGTCAAAACACCTGTGTTTTACTTAGGGCAATAGATTTTACTATTATGGAAAAAATGGAAGTGATAAGGCTTGGTTGATGAACATAATGATTTTAGAACACATTAATTAACAAGAGACCTCACAAGTGCCTATTTTGAGCAGATGGAAAATCGAGGAAATCATCAGAGAGGTAATTGCACTGGTTATGGAGCCAGAAAAGAAGGGAAGAAGCTCCTGAAGGGAAGCTAAGGGGGAAAGGATCTGATAGAAAAGTTGCCAGTCTCACCTTACTGATCAGGGCAGAAGCTTCTCCGTGTGGAAAAGAGAGAAGGTGCAAAATGTGGGGAAAAAAATGTGTGTAACAAAGAGCCAGAATCTTACCCAGGGGAGCTGCTGACTCCTTATCTTCTTGAAAAAGAAGGAAATGGCACCAGCTGCGTTGCAGGGGCAAATTAGCTGCTGCCACAGGAGAGGTGGCACTGAGGAAAATGAAAACTATGGAAACTGTGGAGAGCTGTGGATAAAGAGCCTCAGCAATGCCAGTAAAAAACGTCCAGCATCAACCATGCAGGGGCTGGATGCATAAAGGTTGTCAGAAGTATGCAAGCCAGGCATGACAGCTGGTACGCAGCCAGCTCTGGAGGGAAGAGAGCTGAAGAAAAGCACATCTGTGGAGGACAGTCACTAGCCTGGGGACTAAGAACGGAGGCAAACTCCTCTCGATCGATCGCTGCTCTTTGCCCAGTCCAGGATCGGCACTCTGCAGTGTGGTACGCCGTCTGATCAACCTGTAACTTCTGCTTAACCGTGGCAGACCAGCAGCCTGCAGGTATTTTGATTAGTAACTGTCTAGACTAGAGTGATGCTGTATAAAAAGGGATATTGAAGTAAAAAGCCATATGAACCAGTTTCAAAAATGCAAAATGCAACTTGAAATGGACATCTTCAGAGACAGGTCCAGCCAGGGCTTACAGCCTCAGAGAGCAGCCTGAAGGACACATTGCTTATATTATGATTCAGAAATACCACTGAAGCAACTAGTGGGAGGATCAGTTGGATAGTTGTTATCTCCTGTCGCCTCTTCACGCGGAGACTAAGGCTTTACGTAGTTGCTCTGCCTTTATTCCCTCTGCCATTTGAACGCTCCGGTCGCTCGCAGTGCAATCCAGCAGAAAGGCAGGATTCTTGAAGCCAGGGAGTTACAACTTCCATGAAAACGGGTGACCAGGTAGAGGATCAGCAGAATCACATCTTGCTGCAAGGAAATCTGTGGACATCATTAGAGAATCCACACGGGTGAGAGGCATCGTCAATACGATGCCTCTGTCAATGCTCCAAGCTAACTGGCTAACTGGCCACATACCCTGCATGGGGTATTTGCATCTGGACCCCAGAGATGCCGCTGGACCAGAGAGGTGAACTGGGGTACGAGCAGCCCAGCCTTCTTCTGTTTGATTCTTTTTTTGTTTTCCTTTGGCACTGTGAATCTTTCCAGTAATTGCAAGTTGCCATGGTTCAGCAACCTCCTGTATTGTGCAGGCTTTAAATTGCAAATAAACTTGATAATGGAAGAGAGGAACAGAGAAAGACTGAATAATAGGACAAGATCAAGACTTGGATACTACAGCGCTGAGCAGCCCACAGGACCGATAACAGATAAAATCAAATTACCTGAATCTGGGTGGATTTCACAATTAAAAATAATGCTTTTAATTAAAATAATTCCAGTGGAGAAGGAAGTAAAATATACAAAACATTAGCCGAGTTTTATGCTCTTTCCGTAACTTCACATGCATCTGGTAAAACATGCTATAAATCTGAAAGCTGCTATTAAGAGCCCACTGTCAGGTTTCTGTGAAGCGCGCTATATAATACCCATTTTGTTACATTCCTCTCAAAAATAACATGGTCCTGTCACTCCCAGGATAGACATACTGCCCTGTGCCCATGCATGAATCATCAGGAAGAGGTATAAAACATCAAGATCTAGAGTTTAAAAAGAAATGCTGAAAACGCTTTTTAATTTGCTCCGGTTCTGATCTGTTTGAGGGTGTATTTATGATGGTAGAGAGTCGCCCTCTCCTCCTCCTTACCGCTCAGGATGCTCGCAGACCTGAAGGTGAAAGACTGACGACCGCAAGATTAAACCTGAGCTCTAAGACCGAAGGCAGTGTGTGAGAGAAACCCTCCTCCTTCCAAACCTGAATTTCGGTGTAGGGCATATTGGGGTTAATAGCAGAGCAGGTTACACTGGAGTTGTTTGGCGAGGGAGGAGATGGGAACAGATTGCCAAGGCACAATTACACTAAATGAAGGCAGCACAGGCCACACCTGTGCCTGGGACCCTGCGCTCGCAATCCAGCCCTGATTGGATCTCCAGAGACTTCCCGGAGGTAAAGTGTCAATTAGTGTAATGACCCTGGACTTTGTCCACTCCTTCGCTCATTCTGAGCGTGGAATAATTTCGTGTACGCTGGGGGACCTCTTTTAGCAAACTCCTCACAACACCACCTGCTCACCCTCTCATTCTTCTAGTGCTATTCCCAGCTCTCCTTCTGCAGGATTGTTGAACTAGAATACAAAATGCAGCATGCCCCGGAGGCAGCAAGGTCTGGATTTTCATGCAGACAACAGTGCCCAAACACCTGTATAGATAATATCTTTTTTTTTTTTGGAACAGACAATGTGGCAAACCCTGCTCTTGCAGCCCGGTCCTGCATACGCATTCAGGGAAATGATGGGACTCCACCTAAGAGTAAGAGAGGTTCCCAGCTCCATTAACAACTCAGACTGATTACCATGAAGTAATTATCCCCATCTTACATACGGATTAAAGGCACTCTTCTCTTGCACATTTTGTCTCAAAATGCGCTTCTTGTGTAGGGCTGGAGACAGTTTTAACCCCCCCCACCCCTGTATGCCATCAGTAAATACTTTACAAATTGCTGCTTGGATATTGGATCTTGGTGCACTTTGTGGAGCTAAACAGGTCTGTCTCAGCAAAACCTGAGCTCATCAGAGTGAGGAATGGGGAACTCCCTGGGGCCAAGACAGGAAAACCACCCCCCACCACCAGTGCCGCTTTGTCTCAGCGGGTGACTCTGGTTTCCCGAGGGCTGGTGCCATCCTGCAGGCATTGCAGACCCTGCTGTGCATGGAGACTTGATACACGCCTGCATGAGGAGGATAGTTCATGTGTTCGATTGAGGCATCTGAAGACCATCTGTGATGATCTTCCAGTATTGAATGACACCTTACAGCACTCGGGGTCCGTCACTGTCGTGTACTTCAACACAAGGAAGACAGCTGCAATCGGATATGTTTTAAGCTAGCGTCAACAGGTTTAGCCAGCTTAAGAGCATGTTAAGCCCTACTGAGACAAGGTTTATAGGTTAGTAGTATGACTTGGAGCATAATCTATACATGTTCTTTAGCTTTAGCCAACTTTGTACTTATGTGAGAAGTGTGTGTCTTTTATATGTGCCAAGCCATTCCTACCATGCTTTTGGGGAAGTCATTCAGCCTATGCTAAATGCTGAAATAATCTAGAAGTGTAGAAGCTGCAGGGGAGAGCAGTTGAAAAACACCAGGAGCTGAGTTTAGGCCAAGATTTCCTGTCACTGCTGAGCTAGCTGAAAAAGCCAGGAGTGTCCCAAACATGGGAATTAAATCAAGAAGATGATTTAAATGACTCGAGCCTACTTTGTTATACTGCAGCATTCAGGTGTCTTAGGTTGCTACTGAGCAATAATGCTGTGGATAAATGCAGTAGTTAAGATTATAGCAAAAAATTTTTTTTTCATTGCAACAGGACTGGCATATTTGGAGCAAAAAGCAGCAGTCATGACAACATATCGTTTATCTTTCATCCAGACCACAGCTGTGTTTTCCACTGGTCTGTCCAGATTATAGCTGATTTGGAATCCTATGTATGAAAAGCCATTTCGACGGATGAAATTGGGCTATCTCTTTAGCACTTAAATATTTGTAAAGATGTTGTGGAGCTTAATGAGTTAGCAGCAACATTTTATCGTATGAGTCCACTTCCAAAAGAAGATCTTAAATGCTGGAAAGGTGACACAAGTATGTGACAGAAATAGTTACAAGAGCAGCAGTAGGATGATTTGATATCTGGAGTATCTGTTAGACTCCAACAATTGATTAAAATGTGCATTAATTCATATTAATCCTTAACATGAGGATCTTAATAAAGTGTGATTAGCTTGGGTTTGGAAGAGCTTTCAAATCCTGGCACAATAGGTGCTTTAGAAATCTAAAACACTGAAATACATGTGTCTCCCTAAACAGCATTTCATCTCCGTTTCCATGACTTGAGTATGTAGGCTTTAAAATGTTTCTGGCTCCTCTGGTTCATCCAGGTCCAGCTCAGATGTCCAACATGCTGTGTGCATCCCTGGTACTTGTCTGCGGTCTTAGGCAGACTCCCTCGGTGTGTTTGTCTCTGAAGCCTTTCTTCTCCGTATACAGGCTTTCCCGTGTTCGCTGTCCTCTGAGTGTCAACATAGGTTAGCTTTAAACCCTCCCTGCCTCTTTTAAAAACCTGGTTTGATTTTTTTTTTTCAAGCATGCTGCCGGGCTGGCAATCCTGTGAGCTTGAAATGCGATCAGAGGGCTTCCAGATAAAATCTCGCCAAACTGAAAGGCCATTGTGCCACCGGGATGCAATGCTGGCTGAGCCAAGTGATTGCTGCCTTGAGTGTCCTCATCAGGGTGTGAGTCATAGATGGTCTTTGGCAGCTCCCAAACTTCTGCCTGTCTCTCTGTTTTCAGCAGTCTTTGGGGCAGCACAGAATGCGTGGGGAGAGATGCAAGCAAATTCGGGAGCTTTGCAAGAAACGGTTTGAATTTCTGGGTGGTCCGTACAGATCGCACAGCCGGTCCCGGTGATAGCCTCTCCAGGATACAGCTAGCTGGGTGTGAGAGCAACAGATTAGTCTGCTTGAGTTTGTCATTTCAAATTCCCTTCCGGTTCTCTATCAGCAAAGCTCAGGCCCATCCCCACAATCAGCTTCTCTCTGGATGGTTGCCGAGATGTGATATTTATAGGGTTTACTGGAAACTGTTGGCACATTACTGGGCTTCGAAATGTGATTGTTTTTCAAAGAAGGAAATTAGCTGGAGTGTGGGGCTGGTGGCCAGCTTGGACTGTAAGCAAAGGGAGCCTGAGGTCAGGACCAACCTGTATTGTTTCTTTTATCTTCAGAAGCAATTTGCCGTGCTCTGTTTTTTTTAAGTGACTCTTAACGTGATGGACAAAATGAGATCATTGGGTAGTAATCCTCCATTTTAGAAGTGCTTGAAGTATTAGTGAAGTACACCCTGAACCACTTAACCAAGTACCTACTGGAGTAATCGGGTGGATAAATATCTGGTAATTTATAACCCTGTATGAGGGCTTGGGGCATGACAGATGGGTCCCAGCTTGGAATAATAAAACTGTAATGGAAGAATGTAGATGGGGCAGAACCCCGGGGTGGATGTTGCGAAATGGAGGAGGTATTCTTGTCTTGGACAAGTCACTTCTATTCTTCTTCTCCATCTTCCTGTTTGCATAATATTAGTTCATCTTACTGGGTGATTGTGAAGTTTTACTAGCCAACGGTTGTATTTGAAACCCTTAGCTTGAGAACACTCTTGAAAAATGAAGTATTGACATTACCTTTATTTACCTACAC
>NW_010556934.1:41798-54082 GCF_000687285.1 Phaethon lepturus
CACGTGTTATGGAAAAGCACTTGAAAGAGTGGAGGATGAATGCGCAGAGAGCTCGGTGACCTCTTGGGTGACACACTGGAAGGATTTCCTCGGCAAACTTGTTTATGTACTAATGTGTCTGGCAAGGTGTTTGTCCTGTGTCTAGGAAATCTCCCTTGCTATTCGTTTAAGGCACAGCCTGAGGACAACCCCAGAGGCACCCTTCTTTGTGCATGTCACCTTTGCCAACAAGATCCCCCTTGGGAATCAACACGAGCTTGCAGAGTATCTGCCTGACTACGAAGCGACACATTTGGGGCCACTGGGACTAGCAGTTTTGAAAGCTGAAGCCCCATGCTGAGAGGTGATCTGCCACGAGCCATGTGCTTCTTTGCTGGGGAGGGCAAGCCATCTGCTGTCCTTGCTGCCCTAAGCAGAGCATCTCAGACCCGCAGCCTCCAGGCCCAGCCAGGCTGGACTCTGTCAGCCCAGATGTTTCATTCCCCTACGGACCTGCAAGCAATTAGCGTCAACTGCATGTTTACGTCCTCTTCTCCTTTGCTGTGGCCCAGGAAAAGCCTTCTGACCTAGCTTAGTGATGTGGACATTGTAATGATGCCACGTACGAAGCCCCACTAATAATGTCTGTATTTTTCTCACATTCTAGTTTTGCCAGCGATGAATACCAAAGGGCTATGGAGCGAATATCTGTCGTTGTCCAGCAGCACAAAGCTACCATGGTGCCAGGGGAGCCACAGCTTAACGTGTGCGACAAGGCCGTCATGGTGAGTGGTTAAAAGTATAAATACATTTGAGAATCCTTAGCTGAAAATATATTTGTGAAGGTTTAAAAATGTCGCCTAATGCTGGGAAGGGATGGAGAAGAGATGCACGCTCGCCCATTTGAAGGGACGTCTGGCTGTTCTGCAGAGGAGAGAGCTGTTTGTTATCTGTGGAACGCAGCGGCATAGGAAGGCTTGTACAAAGTGAGTGGGGTTAGGTCTACCAACTTGCTATGATAAACTCTGTGGCTTCCTTCCTTAGACACAGGGCAGTATCTGCAGCTGTAGATCCTTCTTTTCCTTTCTAATCACCTTCTGCAAATCTCAAAACTCCTCTGTGTTTTGAGTGGTGGGATTGGAACAGTGGCTCTTTTTCAGTAATGTGTGAGAGTATCTGTGGTCTTGCTCGGTTTTCTCCAATTTCACCCATGCCTGACTTTTCCAAAGTCTTTATGGCCTGAAACGTGACAGACATTTTCAATTCTGTTTTCTGTTTCAAATCACATGTTGGAAAAGTTACAGTTTGGCTTTCCTGTCAAATACTGCTTGGTTTGTTGAGAACCTGGTAAAGAAACTGGATGGTTTGTAGGAAGTAAAGTTATCAGATGACAAGAGTGTGTGTAGTCTAAGGGGATGTGCCTGTAGACTGACACAAAATAGTAACAGGCAGAATCTTTCTGATGCTGAAATAATCTTCTGAAACAGTCAGTACCTGCTGCTTAGGTTCTATCTCCAGACAGGCAGAAAAGTACAAAATGTGGAGCTGTGTCTCCTTAGTAAGAAGGCTTTGTCGCATCTTTTTATTTTTGGATGTTAAGTAGGAAAAAGATTTGAAGGACCATTGTTTTTGTGTTGTTTTCTTTCATTATTCAACTTTTCCCTTAATAAATGCTGTTCTGTGCTCCTCTGGGACCTTTTGAGTTCAGGCTCTCTCACCAGTGCCTGCCTGCTGCCAGAGACCTTCACTGGAAAGGCATTTCTTCTGTGCTAATTCCAACTCCAAAACTGGTTCATAAATTGTAGGCTTACTCCACTGTTCTGCAGCTACCCTGGTACACTGTGTTTAGGTGCTGTGAAAACATCTGGGATCCCTGTTTGTCAACACCCTGTGTCTTTGGCATGCCTGATAGAAAAAGCACTGGACTGGAGATCCCATACTTTGTCCCATGCCCTAGCCCCTCTCCTTGGGGCTACTGAGAGTCAGTCTTCTTCCTGAGCATGCCTTGTTCTACCTCAGTTGGGTAGAAGTGTGCAGACCATGGGCTGCCCCTTCTGCTTTGCTATGGCAATGTCCAGGGCTTGGCCACATCCAGTTACGCCTGCCTAGTCTATAAGCAGAGGCAGCTAATGACTCCTCCAATGCTTGGCCAAGCTCAAACCAGATCACTCAGGCTGTCTGAGGCAAAAGGGTGGGCTGGGAGGTATTCTAATCCCAGGGGAAATATTCAAATCCCAGCAGAAAACATTATCAGTTTTCTATTCTATGTAAACTCCCAACAGGCTAATTACACGGTCACAAAACTAAAATAAACAGGCACCAAATTGTTGCCTTTTGAGACCAGAAATGAAGATAACCAAATATTTTTGGAGTGATAGTATTGCTGGGGGTTGATTGGGCCCAAAATCTGTCTTTGGAGGACGCTGGGAGATAAATATCACCTACTAATACTAACCTAACACTGTCTTCTAAATTCTGTCACCTTTGAATTTGATACGGGTATTTAATATCCTTTCTGGGACAGAGGAGAAGAACTGTCTTCATTTATCCATGAGCAAAGCAGATGGATCATTTTGTAGCTACTGCAGTTTTAGGATTGATGTAAGCGCAGCAGCACCAGCCCTCCTGAGCAGGGAAGTGTTTGCTGGCCCATCTGTGGTGATCCCACCAGCAGTGTAGATGGAGCTCCTGCGGAGCCAGTTCTGCTGTGTTTTCCTCCTGTGAATGTGTAGAAGAAATGGCTCCATGCAGTGGAGCCGTGCTGGGTTGACTGCATGTTTGACTTGCAGCACACATGGTGTCCTCAGGGCTCCTTCTGCACTTACACCACGGATCCAGGAAAGCTGACTTGGACTGTGAGACTGAAGCAGCTACAGGGTTTGTTTTTTTTTTTTTTTCAAAAGAACAAACATTTCATTTGTTTCTTTGGATCTCTGTTACCTCTACAGAGTGCTCAAGCATCTGAAATTTCCAGCAGTGGCTGTGCATTTTAAAATTGAGAAACAGATTTAGAAAACGGCGTTAATTGTTCTTAAACCCTCTGGAGCCGTTCGTGTAGCGAGGTGCCTTCCGCCAAAGCTCCCCTCTGTGGTCTGCTCCTTCTGCAGAGATAGCTGGTGTCTCACTGCCATCTGTTGTCAGCTGTATGGAATAGAAACCTGCTCTGGCATCTTTTCTGGGCTTAAGTTTTTCTTTTACTCCATAGGAATTTAACTCCAAGAAAATGTGAATGACTTCAAGGATAAAAATAAATAAAATGAAAGACAGTAGGTGAGAGCTGAATTGACCTTTAACAGGCGACTGCAGGAATCTCCCATGGATGGATAGACCTCGAGAGAGGGAGCGACAGAGAATGGATGCAAAAGATTTCTGAAGGCAGAGTGGGAACTGTAACCTGCTATTCATATTACTGTGATCCCAGATTTTAAATGACAAAACCCCATGAAATCGAAAAAGTTTTAATCCAAATTCCTTCCTCAGCTAATCCCTTTGGAAGCTGAGGTTTGCAGTGGGTTTCCTTGCTGATGTCGTTTCTCTGTTCTACACATGCTGGAGAAAGGTCGTTCAAGAAACATGGGAACAAGGGAGGCAAATAGTTTTGGTCTTACATGCACTGGAGTAGTTGTCTCATGAATGCCTCCTACTCCACCTGTTCATGAATTTGTCCATCATAATGCTCATTAAAATGCAGGCATTCTTATCTCTCTCACACCCTTGGCTTTCTGCTGCTTTTTGCTTGTTTCCTCAAGAAAGTGCATGGATTATCTTAGTGCTAAAAATGATAACTGTTTTCTGGATTCCAGGAAAATTGGGGGTTTCACCTCATGGTCTGCTTGCTCCATGCTTCAACAGCAAAGAGAGAAAGGTCACCAGAGTCCCAGCAGACTTCATTTGCACAGGAGAGAGCATTGTGTCCCAGAAGAGGGAATCATCTGCTACAGAAGGATTTGTAGTCTTTCCTAAAGCTTTTTTTGAATAGTGTTTGGAGTTGGGAAGTTGATCAGCCCAGGAACATCAGCTGCAAGAGGAGTTTCATTTTTCAAGCAGGACATAAGAGCGTCTTTGTGAGAATTAAAAAGTGTTGGTTAGGGTACAGGGCTTAGCCAATACTTGGTATGAATAATGTTTCTGTATATTTTTGTTTGTTTTTCACAGAACTGGTCTCCCCCAGGCTGCGAGAATCTAGGGAAGTGCCTGAAACCACCCATGTCTGATCCTAAGAAGTGCTTTTGGCCTCACTGATCTTCTCTGCAGCCCTCAAGAGCTACACAGAAAGCCATAACTGACCGGACATACGGTTTACAGTTCATGTCTTCTCATGTTGGCACTCCTGTTTACACAGGAAGGGTGTGATGTATGTATGATATCATCATTTGCTCTTCCAAAATGGACAGTGTTTATATTGCTAGTGCTCAGGGTTTAGCCTGTTCTCTTCTGTTGTTTTAGTTGTTTCCGTAAATGGTAACTTTTCAGTGAAGACTGTTTCAGCTGTAAAAGCTCTCTGGACAACCACAACTCTGCCATCACCTCGGAAATGCCATGGATGCACCATTCCTCTTGCTCCTTCCACCCAACCTGCTCTCCCAAATCATTGCTCATTCGGATGCCCCAACAGCAACCATGGGAGACTGTTCAGGAAGCTGCCAGCTGCCAGAAAACCCTGCCCAAACTGCCCTTGTTTTGTTTGCCTGCAACTTGTTGTTTTAACATTTGATTTCCATTGTGAACTCTTTGGACACCAACTTGTTTTTGCTTTCTTCCTAAACTTGTGAGTACTGGGTGCAGCTGTACGGCCCAGACCACTGCTGTGCATCGCTGGGTGCAAACAAGTGCTCCCTCCTGTTCCCAACTAAGAGGCTGGCTCCAGGGAGGAGAACACCCTTGCCTTCCTTCCATCTGTAGCTGCAAACATTCCCTAGATAATGGTATAAAGAAATTTGAAGATTGTGCTCACGTAAGTATTGCCTTATTGATGGCGTGCAGGATATTCTTAGGGAGCTGGGTGTCAGTTGTTCATTTAAGGGGTTTTCTTAATTTCCAAAAATCTGGGTCCAAATATGGTTTAAGTCACACGTCTAGTCTCATGATCTGGGCCCAGCCAACTGCAGGCTCAGAAATGCCCGTTTACATCAGATGTTAACTCTTGACCCTGTTTCCAGTGTATGCTCTCTGAGGAATTCTCCTTGTGCAAACTTTCCAAAGCCTGGGTGTAGCACTTCTCTAAACAGAGTTCATGGTAAATGCCGATCCTTCTCACAATTTCACATTGCAAACTTCTCATCTGCTTTTGAGCCTGTTTCACACCCTTCGCTATTGCTAATAAATGTGTCTCGAACAAAACCAAGCAAGGTTACTTTGGGGCTTCAGGGGAGTAGCTAGAAGCAACCCCAGACATGCTGTTTGCACGACCAACAGCTCCACTTCCACCCCCCAGTGTTTTATACAGTACACACACCCTCTCTGCATGGCACTGTGCTACCTTGGGGAAAAATCGAGGTCCTCTGTAACTGTAAACAGCCCTTCTTCCTTCCTGAGGAAAGCTTGGGGCTGGCTTGAGATGGGTTGAGAGCTCTGCTTCTGTGGTAACTGCTGTGCTGCTGCCTGCGATGGGCTTCTCAACGCCTTGTTCTTACCCTCTGTGTAATCCCAAATGCTCTCATTCTCTCCATTCCCGTGGTTTATGCTACCTGTAATCCCCTCCCCAGTAATTTCTGCTGTATATCTCATGGAGCTGGATAATCCTATAAGATTGTAATAAGAACAGCACTTGAGTCGGCCCTTACTCTTCCACCTATCAGAAATCACAGCCAACATTTCATCAGCTGGCGGAGCCTCTGAATCTCTGTGTTTGCGCGTCTGCAAATGCCGCCTGTTTATAGTCCAAAGGTCTTAGCTGCCTTATGATGGTCCTAATTGTCTTTCCAGTATATCAAGGCATTTCCAGTTCATCCATAACATCTCTCCTTGTTTTGACACTGTGTGGCTAGCTCAAGTCTTGAGAGATTTCTAATCAGCCTATTCTTCAGTGATGTTATATGAGAAGGACTGGTAGGAGGACCTGCAGCAGTCGTGTGCATTTGTCAGCGCAGGAGGCTGGGCAAAACCAGTAACGTCCCATTTTCTGGGTCTGGTCCACCTCTGCTTTAGTGCTTCTGCCACCCAGAATTGTTCGGAGCCCTGCAGTCCATGATTATCAGCAGGCAAAGATACCACCAGAGGAGGGAGTCTGTCATTGCAACTCCCTGAAAACCCCTCTCAGCTCTCAAATAGTTTTGAACATGTCTGCTGCAAATTCTAACAGTGCTTTGTCTTTCTTCGTGCTACTTATTAAGAGATGACATCGCAGGATCACAGCTCATCTTCTGAGCGCTAGTCCAGACACGTTTCTCAGTTCCTAGCATTTGCAGTATGACATTGTGAGCATACTGGGCGCCTGGCTGCCCTTCATTCTTTGCTCTTTTGCAGCTTGCAGTTCTGAAGATACTGCTTTTCCCCTGTCTGTGTCACTTGCTTGGACAAGCCATCCTGTTCTCAGTACAGCCAGTGTTTGTCTGGTTACCCAGCACACAAAGTCCTCATTCCTCATTGAAATAATCTCTCGGTGCATAGATACTGGATGTAAACTTTGCACTAGAAAGCTGATTGCTCTGAGTGAATGGACTTGATGCCTGCGTATTACTTGCTTCAAGTCTGTTTATTATAAAAGATCAAAGCTTAATGTGAAGAAGCTACTGCTTTAAATAAGAATAGTAGTTTTACAGCTGAATAGCTAGGAAGAATTTTAAATCAATGCCTTTCCCAAAGATGTACAGATTTTAAAGTTGTGAGATGAAGAACTAATGAAGAAAAATAAACTAATTTATCGGAAATGCATTATATGATTTGTCTGTGTGCACCTGTAAAACAACTGAATAACACCTTGCTTTGGGACAGTCTCACAGATGCGCCTTCCAGATCATGGGACTGTCTTCGGATAAAAATAGCTTGTTTTGTTTTCCCTGTATTATTTTTAACGTGGATCAATTTCCCAGCCCACACAGCTGCCCTACTACAATTCAGAGGCTGGTGTGGGGACCAGGGCCGTGCGTGGCCTGAGGCTGCGTCCGCCGGCACGGCCGCAGGGACGAGCGCTGCCAGCCTGCAGCATTAGTGTGGGGCAGCTCAAAAACACCGATGCATGCCTCGGATCACGAAGTGGCCACATCTGCCCTAATAATTTTCCTGAGCCTCTGATCTGAGGTCGGTCTGTGTGATAGTTGCCCAGTTTTGCGAACTGCCCATACTGGCGCAGGTGTTGGCTTTGCAGGGGCTGCCTGTGGGACCTGCCTGGGGTTGTGTGTGCGACAGAGGAGTGGGTCTGGTGGGGTGGCCAGTCAGGGACCTGCAGCAATGGAGCTGCTTTGTTGGTGGCTTGCTTTCTCAAGCTGCAAGACATAAGACTAAAGGAAAGATGATGTCCGTCTAAGACTGCTTCTATGTAATGTTGCTTTCTTTATGTTTAAATACATCCACTAAATGCTAAAAGCTTGGTATCTGCTTGGGCTAAGAGTCCAGGGAATTTCTTTCTTGCCTTTAATTTCCAATTAGCTGAGCCTCTCGAGACTCCCTGCTCTGCCCCTGAGGCTGTGTTATCATCCGACCCTCCATGCAGAGAAGCTTCAGAAATTGATGTAGCTAATAATCGTGGAAAAAGTCCTACTGCATTTACAGTCTATGGCTGGAAAAATGAAGCCTTGATTTAAAATCCTGCAGCGACAAACGGATTATTTCGGTGGCAAATTAGTCTCTGTGGACCAACGGTTTGGCGATCTGAACACTGGAATTGGAAACCAGAAGATCAATTCCGAACACTTAGAGCCAAGGTTAATGCCCTGCAAACTGTATTGAGTGCGGTGATGAAAGATAACATGCCTCTGCATTTTAAATGTGAAGCCGAGGAAGGCAGTATTAAAAGTGAAAATGGGCAAGTTCAGAAAGGAACGAGAGCGAGCGATACCCACGTATTTGCTAATAAAACATTATGCGGTGTCCGGGGACTGAGTTTTCAGGCAAGTGCTGAGGATGATGGTGGGCTTTTATTAAAGAAACTGGAACTAATACGCCGAGAAGGAGACTGTTGAACTTGGGACACTCGCTGCCGCGTGGAAGCTGGCAGTTCTTGGTACCTGCCGAGTCGAGCCTTTCCCGAATGTGGTAGACAGCTTCCAAAAGCCTCCTGGTTTCGCACAAAGCGAAGCGGATGAGATGAGGATCTCCTGATGGTTGGAGAATACTCTTTTTTTTTTTTCCAATGAGGACGTCTTTGCAGTCACCATGCGAAATAATTTCAGCAGCTGAAGAAAGACCATGTGAAGGTGAGAATGGTTTGGATCAGGACTTTGGGGGGGAAGGCAGTGCTGGGAGGCAGTTTATTGTCTGCAGAGTTGCCAGCAACCTCTTCAACACAGCTAGACGAGAAATCTCTCCCCAGGGATCTTGCTGTTGTCCTCAGCACTGGGAAACTTCACAAACTACATGCACTTTTACTCTCTTAAGAGTTGCTCTGCTTCTTCAGTATCTGAGTTTTGCAGTTAGAGTGACTTGTTTTCCATTTCTCTTAACAGTTATAATACTTGGAAAGAGACTTTTGCTTTTGTTTTCTAATAGCGTTTGATGTGAGTTTTTGCTGTGTTATCAGAAGGCAACACGGCAGTGCCTCTTGAATTAAACTGTTAGTTCTTAAGAACAGTTGTAAGGAAAGAACTGAAATCCCGTTTTTAGGTTCTTTTATTCCTTTGGAAACTGGCTATTTTAAACATGGAGAAAAGACTCCATTTGCCTGTTTTCTTTATATCCCCTTCCACCGTTTAAAGTTTTGCTGTTGCTCGAAGTCTAGTTCAGATTATATAAATCCTAAATAAAGGTGGATCCCTAGCCAAAAGCCTGTGCTCTCTTAGAAGTTAAAAAAACCCTCTGCCATCCAACTTCTCGAGAGTGCCAATCTGGCAGCTCTCTATGCTTTTGTCCCTCCTGGAGTCACTTAATACCCTTCTGGGCGATATATAGGTTGGTAGCACGATTCCCATCCGAAAGGGATAGGGGCTGAAGAGCCCATCGGCCTGTTTGCCAGCAGCCAGGAATGCGTGCCAAATCCATTAGTTCTGGATCGGACTCAAAATCCCCTCCCAGCTCGGGCAGGCTGGCCAGAGGAGAGAGAGAGGAGTTTTGTGTCTTCTCCAAGGGCCTGATCCAACCTGCTGCAGCAGGCAGGAGGTGCTGGGTTTGGTTCCATGCAAAAAAGGATGCTGTGGAAGGGCAGAGCTGGTTCACGATGCCTTCGCCTCTCTTAGGGGGGAACAAATCTCACGCGCTTCGGTCCTGAGCCCAGGGAGCTGGCTGGGGAACTGCATTCTTCTTGTTGAAATAAGATATTTCAAATTTGTTTTTTAAAAAAATGGGTTTAAAGTGCATGCGTTTCTAAAGCCGAAATTGAAACGAAGCGTTCCAGCAGATTTGAAAGGAAATTTTAGTTCTCATTTCCCCTTGTGGGGTATGTTGAAATTTTGGGCATTTTGTTCCACTTCACACTGAAGTTTTAAAAACCTTAATGGAACAGAAACTTCCATACTCAGCACAGCTCCTTCTAATTGCTTGGTTAAGCTGATTAGAGTTAGCTCTCAAGCCTTTACATCCCCAGTTTCTATGTTCTACTGGCTAATAACATCTTTCACGTCAGGCTCTCAAAGCCCTTTTAAAATCAGTGATTACCTCTGTGTCCAAAAGAGAGGCAAAGCCAGTGTCTCCCTGCTACTGTGCCCTCTGGGGGGTCCGGATCCGAGGCGGTGGTTCATCTGCCAGGCACAGAACAGCCCTAAACCTCTCTGAGCCACAAGCGGATGTTGAGACACCTCCCTGCTGATATTCCAGAGTCCTTTGACATCACATTTGGAAATTGGTCCTAGGAAAGTTCTTTTCAGATGGAAATTGCAGTAGGAGTCAGCACTGTTGTTTGAAAGGTTGAACAATTACAGGGAAAACTAATTTGCTTTGGATGTTAAAAACCAGTCTGTACTGGTAGGTGCAATTCGTATCCTTTGAAACGGAGGATTAATGAGGTGAAGTTCTGACAGAGATCTGAGAAATGTTGTTTTTTAAACCTGAGCTGGCATGTGGCATAATTTCTGGCAGATGAATCATTGGAAGTCCGATTTGGTGTAACCTTTATGCTCTTCCTGGCAGAACTGATGGTGTCTGAGCGGCCTCATCCCGCATCAGAGGAGGAGAGATCCCTCCCAGGCTGCTTCTTCATCCGGCTGCTGGATGCGAAGGGACCGGTGGGAGCCCTTGGCAGCTCGTCCTGGTGAGAGCCGCTGGTTTCCCTGGGGTCAGTTGGCATGGGAGGCCTGGGAACCTTACCTAGCCTCAAGAAAAGTGTGGTGGTGTCTTCTGCTAGTAACGGTGGTGATTGTGTAGGAGGGTCACAAACAAGTAAAGTGTGGTGAAGACCCAGCTTATGGATCCTCCAGTAGTGAGAGGAGGAAGGCAGGGATGCCTGGTGTTTGCACTGCAGGCAGGCTGCAAAAGAGCCCTTTCTGAGCTCCTGCGTATTTCCATGGGTAGGCCGATAGATTCCATCGCTTCCATCCGCCAGGAAGAAGAGGAGTTGCTGGAATAGCTCATTGTCCGGTATCGTGGTTGGTAATGTTACAAGACAAAGCCAGCTCATCCGAGGGAATGAGGGTGTTGCGAAGCCCCTGTTCCAGCGGAAGACTACGTGCTTCGTCCGTGTTTGCTTCACTGGAACAGCTGCTAGAGAGGATTTTTCTGGTGCCAAAGAGATAATCTGACTTCAGGGAAAATTTTAGTCTGTAAGGGAACGGTTGTGAAAGGAGGCACACTGACCTCCTGTGCAGGCTGTCTCTGGCAATAGAGAGCTTAACGAGAAAGGGAGCAACCTTTGCACTGGCCTTCAGCTTGTCTCCGTTGGCACCTCAGGCAGACATCCGTTCATTGGGTGTCTTTTGCTGTCTGTAGATGAATTAGGAAGAAAATAAGAGCAGTGGAGGATTCAGCGTGTGGCAAATGGGTTTGCACTGGGAACTGTGCAAAGACACAGGACGTGTCGGGTGCTGCGATGCAGGCAGGATCGGGTGTATCGCGAGCTTGCTGTGTGCCTATGAGCCTGTCACAGCTACGTTGGAGAGGAGAGCAGCTTGCCCTCCTGTCGGCTGCTCCTCCTGGGCGAGACCCACATCTCTTAGCTGGAAGGACCCACGGGGCTGCTGGGAGCGACTGGTCCAGCAAGAGTAGGAGAAAGCAGCTCTGCGTTCATTACCAGGCTGCTGCCACCCTGAGCACCCAGCCCACGGAGTCCACATCAAATCACTGCAAAATACCTGGATAGCTGCTGGCACACGCCGCGAAGAGAGGCCCTGACGGCTGTCTGGAGGGCGTGGAGCTGAAGCTGTCCCCATCGCAGCTATCGGCAGCGAGCACTGAGCTTGGCCAGGGGTGTTGCATGCTAGAATTGCCTTTGCTCTCTGCAGCCGGTTGTACCCAGATGCATTTGGACCAGGTCCAAGTCACATTTGCTAATGGAAGAGATCTGTACTCATTCAGCGGGATGTCTCCCGCCCGCAGTTGGGTTTTGCTCGGACAAACGGCTGTTCACCCATCCGGTGATGGGAGATAGGAGCTGTGTGACAGTGCCCCAACCTGCCCTACGAATGAGTGACACCAATAGCTGCTGAGCTGTTAGTCCGGCGCCGAGGGCGCTCAGACCAGCTCTGTTATCATCCCCCATGAGATTAAACCAAACCAACGGTTTTAACAAACACAAAATGCGATTCCAGGGGTTCACAATAGGTGACGAGGGGCAGAAAAGCAGAAAATAGTTGAGTGCTATCTCTGCTAGGTGTAGGGCAGAGGGGAGGTGTAACCCCCAGGCACAGGACCCCTTTTCCCAAGCTGGCTGGGGCAAGGCAGGGTCCCAGGGCTCCGTGTGCTGGGGAAATACGGCTCCACACGCTGCAGGTACCACAGCACTCTTCAGGATGGGGACTGGGGCTCCATGCACTGGGCCTACCCGGGCTCCCTGCCCCAGGATGCTGGAGCTCCAGGGTAGCAGGGCTCCATGCACTGGGGAGATCAGGGCTCTGTGCACGGGGCTGCCAGAGCTCCATGTGCCCGGGGGACTGGGGTGCAGACGCCGGGGCTCCATGCACTGGGCGAACCGGTGCTCCGTGCCCCGGGGTGCCAAGGCTCCGTGCCCCGAGCAGACGGGTGCTCCGTGCACGGAGACGTGCCCCGGGGTGCCGGTGCTCCCG
>NW_010556935.1:0-4951 GCF_000687285.1 Phaethon lepturus
TTAGTGATTCTGTGATTCTGTGATTCTATTGGAGCTAACACCTTATTAGACATCGGAATTTAACAACACAACTCAAAACCATAGGAAGGGAGGCCTTGTTTATTCTGCCACTCATGGGTCTATTTGTTTGAAATCTGGAAATATTTCATAAGAGAATATGAAAAATCAGGACCTTTCAGAGAAGAGATAAAAAATCCAGAACATATGAGTCGTGTAACTGTACAGATGGACACTAAATTGTATTTTAGTAAGGTTTTCAGTTAAGCTGTAGAGTACAATGCATGTTGCTGTCCCATGGGTCTCTGATAAAACAGGTCTCTGTTTAATACGATGTAATAACCTGTCATATATAACCTTTTCACTGTTGCGCAGATTGGAAACTCCAGAAAGGTGCTAGCTCAGTGGTAATTTCTGGAATCTACAGAAGGAAAAAAAAAACAGCTGCAGTGTTTGAAACTGCTTCTTAAGATGTCAACTAGGCACACTAAACAGTGAGAAGGACTTGAAAGTTGCAAGCTATTTAAAAATAATAAAGTTTTTCTTTTATTTTTTTATTTTTCATTCCTGGACTCAAAAGTATTATGGTAACTGAAACTATGAGAATATGTTACTCTGTAAAAAGACAGATTTTCCCATTAAAAAAATTCTCAAAAAAATTAATATTGGCATCAGTGAGAGTATGGTGTTAAATGCTTCATAGGAGGGAAACAGAATGTGTTATTTTCAGTTCTTTACAATTCAATCATTCATAAGGACCCCCACTGCTATTTTACGGTATGATTTTATACCAGAGATATATGATATATGCTTATTGTAAGTATAATCAAAATAAAGTGTTATGTATGTGTGTCACTTGAAACTTTACTTGTGAATTTTGTGATGTATTTTTATCATGCTCTTAAAATTTTAACATTTTTCTAACAAATAGATCATTGAGAAGGAATTGCATTTGGAACATTCCTGTTACCTTTCTGCATCATTGACTGATGAGATCATACAGCGATTGAGAGAAACAAAACATATTTTAGTGAAAGTAGTCTGGTTGTCTACTAATTTCATTTAGTAAAAGCTGATGATAATCATCTTGTTAAGTTCAGTGTAGACTTCAAAGCCCTACATAAATGGAAGGAGTAATTTTCTGATGTCACCTTAGGGGTTGCGCAAGTTAATGCACAACTTCACTCAGTCCAGAGTTACTGCTATAGAGCAAATAAAATTATAAGGTATTTGTTATCAGTTTAGTAGTCTCAAGAAAGTCAACCAAAAAAAAGCTGATCCTGCAAGATGGTGATACCTTCTTGTGGGTTTTGCTGTACAATTTGACACTTTATCTTTGTCTAGAAGCAGTCTGATGAAATTAATAAACATTTTGTGATCCTTCTAAGGTATTTAAGGAGTTGTACCATGTGCATATTTATTGTCAGAAATCATAGCTTAAAGCTAAGAATCTAACTACATGGACTGTTTACTGTAAGTACAGATGGTGATATTTTTTATAGTAAATTTGCCACAATAAGCTATTTCAGTCTTACCTTAAACTCTCTGCTGTTTCAAGCCAAAGTCAACAAATAATTTTAACTGAATAAAGAAGAACAAAATCAGAAATAACAGTGTTTTGTATTGATATTTTTAATGTATGGTTTGTATTGAAAAAGTCAAAACATTTTATTTCAAAGCTGCAAAATAATTTTGGACTTGTCTTTTTATACTGGCATTCCACAGTGGAACAAAATATTCTAAAGTAAGTGTAGCAAAAGAAATCATGTTCCCCCTTCCAGATAAAAAATGTTATTATTGAATTTAATGAAATATTTCAGGTTTATCTGACCTGATTTCTATCTTTGTTCAGTTATTGAATGAATAATCCATTATTTCCACAGGTTTACAGGAAACATGTGACAAAATACGTATGGACTTTCTGAGAACACATGCAAAAAAAAATTTTGTTTTGAATCTTTATTTTGATTTGTTAAGATATAGAATAAAGGTTACCTTCTCACCTTAACTACAGAGAACTTCCACACTGAGTCGTATGGACTTTCTGAGAACACATGCAAAAAACAATTTAGTTTTGAATCTTTATTTTTATTTATTAAGATATAGAATAAAGGTTACCTTCACACCTTAACTACAGAGAACTTCCACACTGAGTACTGTGAACTCTAGAATGATAAACTTTTTCACTGTATGCAATTAACCATCTATGACTGACTTTGGCAAAATATGCAATTTTGCCACATAAATGCTGTATTCCCGTTCTGCTCTTGGCAGGATATGTTAGGTTATTTGCCAAATGTTCATGAGACATTCCCCCCCAAAAAAAACCCAAACTAAAACCAAGAGAGACTCGCTTATCATCTTGTCACCGAGGTTTAAACCTGGTTTTGGAAATGTTCAGCTGTTTAATGTTGCACATCTATGAGTTTTTTTAAGGATAAGTTATCATGTGTCCTTCCAGCACCATGGTCCAAAGGATAAGGAGAATATGGTTTGGAAGGGAGAGAGAAGGTGCGCCATTTCTGGCTTTCTTTAAGTCCAGAGTAAGCGGAAAAAGTCTCTTGCCTGCAATATCCACATAGAGAATAGGGCAATATAATTTACCATGTTATTTGGAAATGCACTTGAATATATACAGTTTTAAATCGTTATGGCTCAGTTTTTCAGTCTTTAAGTCTTCCAGCTGAGGTATGTGGTGTGCTGACAGCCAGCCCTGAGGTCAGGGTGATACACGCTCAAGCAGTGCGAAGGCTGTGTTAAAAAGTCCCTAATGGATATCACACGTGGTGTACTCCACTGTAGCTTGAATCCAAATCTTGGAATTGCCAATTCATACTTCTGTGCTACTCTGCTATGCCGCAATCTTTGGTGACAGTCCTTCCCTCTCTTCCCCCACCCAAACCTCAGCAAATGAAAAAAACCCCTGGATTTAAATTAGCTCAGAAAGGCTTTCTAAGATCCAGTCTTCTGTGAATAATACTTGGTTCTACTTACAGTACTATATAAATCAAAATATCTTACATTTAGAGTTAAAGGAAATGACAAAATTTTTCTTTTTACATTTAAAACATACCTTGTAATTAATTACAAAGAATGTAGAGATTATACTCTGACAAGTACTTTCTAAAATGTCATTCATAAACTGTTTGCCTGAGTCACCTTTTATAGACCTTACCTTTCTTAAGTAATTTGTTGGTTTTTTTTAAAAAATCCCCAATATATGATAATAATTATGCATGCCTGATCTGTCATGACATTTTGAATTAAACACAGTAAGGAAAAAATTGAGAATGAGCCAGGCAAATAACTCTTGTCAAGTGTGAACAAAACTTTTGAAATGAGGAAAAAAAGATGGTCAAATAACAAGTGACAAAAGCATCAAATCCAAAGTGCTTAGTATTATAGTTTGTTGTAATGTGTCCATGCATAACTGTTACTGAGCATATTTATCTCTTGGTAGAAGTCCAGATTAAAGTAAATTGGGAGTTCAACCTAAACACCATGTTATTTTCCATGATTTGGAATATTGACAAAATTACATAAACAACGTGCCTTTTTAATTAGGCACTTGGTATAAAATAGAATTTCAAAGGGCATTTTACTGATGTGTTTCAGTTGAAAAAATCATTTATGGCAGAAGAGCCTTAACTGTATGTGTAGTATGTTTTGTTTAGCTATCTTTCATTTTGTATAGGTAAGAGGGAAAAAGGGTTAAAATTGGGCTGTCTTTCTGGAAAAGTTTTGGAGGATTCCAGTTAAGGGTTTTTTTTAAGATTCGTTTGATGTGAATTTTAAGATTCATTTGATGGGAAAGGAATGGGGCACCTTCTACTGTTTCAGCTGTGACTTCTTAAGCATTCTGCTCGAGGAACATCCTGTGTTATGTATCTGACATTGCATATAACTTACTAAGAATTTCTAAAGTATTATAATTTTCATCTGAATGCACAACTTGATTTCCATTTTTCAGACAGAGGTCCCTGCATTTCTTCAAAGCTTTCTATCTTACTTAACTTCCTTAGGAAGACTGAAAAGCAGTTGACAGTCATATTTATATATGTGTGAATGTATGTGTATTATATAACATGTTTGCAAAGAAGCCTAAAAATCTTAATTTTTTAAAAAATAAAGGGCTATATATGTTTCCTAACTTCAGTGTTTTAAAATAATCCAGTTTTCTCCTCATTAAAGTTCAGTGTGTGCTTCCTTTAGCTAAAACAGCTAGGCAAGTTTGTTTGGAGAGATACTAAGAAAATATATTTTACCACAGTAACTACTGTAAGGTAAAAAGAAAGGTAATGGGTAATACCTACAAGGTGCAGAGACAGGTAGAAATCTTTTTAAAAAATGAACAAACAGATAAAATGAAGAGAGACTAGCACTGGAATAAATGAGGAATTTGTAATAAACACTGGGGACAGGATGAATAAATTATTGTGAAGATGAATTAAGATATGAGGAAGACAAATGAGAAAACCAGAAGGAATAAAAAACTTGTGTTGTAACAATTCAGTGCTATCAGTGTTAGTTCCATCATTCTTTATTCTTTCCTTCAAAAACTTCTTCAAATTTAGTTTTGATTTGAGATCTAAATGCAAAAAAGTGTATCTTTTGACTCAATCTCTTAAATAAGTTGTACAATTCCAACTGAAACACATCTTCATTATTCTCTTTTCCTTTTTTGGGGGGCATTATCTCACTTAATTTTTTGTGTAGTATATATGGATACCAGCTATTCAGAGTTCATCAGTGAGTTACACTCAGGTATGCTGTTCCAGTTGTAATAGGGTTTCTGGTTTTGATTGCTACAGGGGAGGACCTTGTCCTTATTTCCATAAACAATATTAATTGATTATTAAGTACCAAAAAGGTTAATGATCTATCATATCTCTGAATGTTGTGATAGTGTGGCGAGTTGACCCAGGCTGGACACCAGGACCCCACCAAAGCCGCT
>NW_010556936.1:0-62195 GCF_000687285.1 Phaethon lepturus
AACTGGGGTTGTTTAGCCTGGAGGAAAGGAGTCTAATCGCTCTCTACAGCTACCTGAAAGGAAGTTGTAGTGAGGTGGGCATCAGTCTCTTTTCCCATGTAACAAGCGATAGGAAGAGAGGAAGTGGCCTCAGGTTGTGCCAGGGGAGGTTTAGATTAAATATTAGGAAAAATTTCTTCACCAAAAGGGTTATACAACATTGGAACTGGCTGCCCAGGGAAGTGGTTGAGTCACTCACTGGAGGTATTTAAAAGACATGTAGATGTGGTGCTTAGGGACATGGTTTAGTGGTGGACTTGTCAATGCTATGTTAATGGCCAGACTTGATCTTAAAGGTCTTTTCCAACCTAAATGATTCAATGATTGTATGATAATGGTAAGTTTAGAAAATTATAAACTCACCTCTCTGGTGTTCCAGGTGAGGAAGTGACAGGTGAGCACATTTTCCTGCCCAAATTTGTGTGGTTGAACTCCATGTAGCTGTACTGACCTGTGACTTTCCCACTAGTTCCACTTCTGGTTTGGACACATCATCTTTACAGTTCTTGGTGCTTTAAATTCCAAATTAAAGAGGTATTTCTGACAAAAGCAGTTGCCCCACATGGCTCCTCCAAAAAATACACTTTGAAAGAGCTTGCAGTGTATTTTGTAACAATACTGTTTAAACAAGTCATTTTTGTGTTTATAAGAATGTGGAAATTGAGAACAAAAACCTAAATTATCCATCTTGCTATCCTAGAAAAACGTCAGGTTTTGAGTCTCACACATCATCAAATCAATGGCACCAGCTGTCTCTTGAGTTCCAGGAGTTTTACAAGCCCAGAGATATGTTATGATTTTCTGTGCAAAGAGATGAGAAAGTTAAACACAGGAAAACTTTTTAGAATAACCAGAGGATCGGTATCATCAATATTGTTCAGTGTCATGTCTCGTGCCTCTTAGAGCCCTTTTTTATGGTTGAACAACAGCAGAAACCAAACAATATTTTATTTAATGTATTTAGATCAGAACACCTTGCAACCTAGGAATACAGAGTGATTTCAAAATACACATAAAATGGGGGGAAACCATTTAATGCATCTTTTATGAGGAACATGGTAACATCTTAATCTCAACCAAAAAAGACAAGTTGAGGAGAAGTTAAATGATGTTGCTTAAAAGAAAGAAACAAGACTTAATTCCTGTAAGTTTTCCTAGACATAAAAGTTCTGTCCATATGAACAGTGGCACTCCAAACGAGATATTTATATTAATCCTTCTTTATTTAAACTGCTAGTATCTCACAGCCTCTCTGCCTTAGTTCTAATGGAAAACTTGACAATAGCACCCCACTATATGATAGGCAGTTACGTATTTACCCTCAGAACAAGCATCTGAGGTGGAAAACTATTGTCCCCATTCACAGAAGGAGAACAAAAAGTACAGTGAAAGTAAGACCACTTCGATAGCTTGAGATAAATAGGTAGCCTCTTAATCGCAGTTAGCCTGGCCGTGTGATTTATAACGGAGCGTTGTTCATTCTGCTCCTCAGGAAGACAGATGATGAAAAAATAAGCAAACTCCTTTTCTTCCAGGCATCCAGAACATTGTGCTCCAAATTTTTACAGATGCTTTTGAAGAGATAGAGTTGCAGTCTTAATTGCAAGTCCTTATTAACCCAGGATGTGCTGGCCTCATTTATACTGGGAAGATAAACAATCCCACGGAACATTGCTAAGGCCTGGAACTCAACTGTCAGTGCTATTTAAAATGTTAGACTGGTTGCTGGTAACCTTTTCACTTGGACCAACCAATAATCCCGCTGTCAAACAACTCTCAGCACAGTGCGGCGGTTAACTTGGGCCAAGGGCCACACTAGATAGATAGTTTGGATGGAGCTGACATGTTTTGGAGAGTAAAGGAGTTTAATATTGTGCACATTGTCAGACTGTGCCAGTTGACCTTAAGATAGAGAATAAACTCTGGGACAATGATTTACAAGCTAAGGTGTGCTACTAATTCTAGTTCAGTAACACTGGTTTTACTGCTAGCCAGTAACACAGGCATCATGATCACATCTAGAAAGCAGAGCACATGGGTGGAAGTGGATATTAGTGTACTCTGTGATGTTTTTGCCAGGTAGCTCTGCATTTCTGATCTGAGGCTCCCTTATGCTTCTGTCCTCACTAGTGGTATCTCCTTCAGTTACCAGGCATCCATTGACTTTATTCTTTTAAGAAGTAACTTTGGTCAAAGGGTTCCCTGAAGAGATCATTTGTTTCTCCCCAGAATTTGTCAAAACAGAGAAAAGTATTCCATCTTCATTCCTTCTTGAAATCAGTGAGGTGACAGCCCCTTCTTGATGCTCGTCGCATCCTGAGAATATCTTTCCCAGAGCAAATATGGAGTCACAAGTCATATGAAGCTCTCATAGTTACAGCTTATGAAAGGTACCTATGACATCACACTAACAGGGATATTTATTAGCCAAGTGATAACTTTGATATTCCTTTCCTGGTCATGGTATCAATTAACTTTTGAGCATTTGAAGTACACTCTACTAGAGATGTTAAAAAATGCATTGAATCATAGTAGAACCAGGTTATTGCAGGAACCTGTGGAAGAACCAGTTTGGGTATGTTTTCTTGTCCATCATATGGAGCAGACTTCAGCAGCTGACTAAGCCTCTTAAATTAGTAGCTGATTGCCCATTATCAGTGGAGAGACATCAGGCTGAAACAGTTGGAGTTGTTCAGCCTGGGGAAGAGAAGGCTCTGGGAGACCTTATTGTAGCCTTTCAGTAATTAAAGGGGACTTATAAGAAAGATGGAAAGAGACTTTTTACCAAGGCCTGTAGTGACAGGACAAAGGGCAACAGTTTTAAACTGAGAGAGGGTAGGTTTAGATTGGACAAAAGGAAGAATTTTTTTACTATGAGGGTGGTGAGACACTGGAACAGGTTGCCCAGAGCAGTTGTAGGTGCCCCATCACTGGAAATGTTCAAGGTCCAGTTGGATGGGGGGGCTTTGAGCAACCTGATCTAGTGAAAGATGTCCCTGTCCATGTCAGGGGAGTGGAATAAGTGATCTTTAAATGTCATTTTTGACCAAAACTATTCTGTGATTCTATGATTCTAAGCACCTCTGGAAAGCCATTCAGCCCATCCAAAGATATGACTTGCCCTCTGGAAACACCCATCTTTCTTTACTGACTACAAATGTAACCTATGGTGATTATGCACTTAGTTAAATGATTGCAAGGGAAAATATTATTAGGCGGGTAGTTTAACCTATTGACCCCATTATCAGTGCTGCCTGGAATTACTTTATAAATTACAATTAGCAGTCAGTTTCTTTGCAGTTATAAAAGAAAGTACTGTTACTGAAAGAAAATTCTGTTACAGAATTATATTTAATTTACAGGCATATTTACTAGAAATAGGCAAACAACTAAATAATTTCACCAAACACATATATTCCATATACAGTTACTCCATTTTTCAAAGATGTTGTGGCCTATGCCAAGAACAGACATGTTGCTCTAATGCTGAAGGAATCATCATTTCTACCTGACTCATTTCTGTGTGCTTTTACTTTGCTGCAAGACTGCCTGCAAAAAGCAGGACAGTGTACATATGCGTGGGATCATTTTCTGCTTCACTCAAATGCTGATACATCAGGAAAAGAACAAAGCACAGAATCACAGAATCATTAAGGTTGGAAAGGATCTTCAAGATCAAGTCCAACCATTAATGCAATGCCACCATGCCCCTTAAACCATGTCCTGAAGCGCCACATCCACATATTTTTGAACACTTCCAGTGATGGTGACACCACCATCTCCCTGGGCAGCCTGTTCCAATGTTTGATCACTCTCTCGGTGAAGAAATTTTTTCCTAATATCCAATCTAAACCTCCTCTGGCACAACTTGAGGCCATTTCCTCTTGTACTATTACTAGTTACTTGTTACTAGTTACTAGTTATTCCTCATAAAACACTTGTTCTCCAGAGACCTCACCAGCTTCGTTGCCCTTCTCTGGACACACTCCAGCACCTCAACATCCTTCTTGTAGTGAGGGGCCCAACACTGAACACAGGATTCGAGGTGCGGCTTCACCAGTGCCGAGTACAGGGGCACAATCACTTCCCTACTGCTGCTGGCCACACTAGTTCTGATACAGGCCAGGACGCTGTTGGCCTTCTTGGCCACCTGGGCACACTGCTGCCTCATGTTCAGCTGGCTGTCAACCAGCACCCCCAGGTCCCTTTCCGCCAGGCAGCTCTCCAGCCACTCCTCCCCAAGCCTATAGTATTGCATGGTGTTGTTGTGCCCCAAGTGCAGGACCCGGCACTTGGCCTTGGTAAACTTCATACAGTTGACCTCAGCCCATTAATCCAGCCTGTCCAGGTCCCTCAGTAGAGCCTTCCTACCCTCAAGGAGATGAGCACTCCTGTCCATCTTGGTGTCATCTGAAAACTTACTGAAGGAGCTCTCAATCTCTCATCCAGATGAGGAGATGTAATGCAATACTTCATATTAAGTTCTGAATATTGGATTCATCCACATTTCTGACTGGTGCAGCATAAAGACAGGAGAACAAGGGTTTGTTTCACTGCTATCCATTATGGCTCTACCAGGATGTGTCCATACGATGTCTTTATCAGAAATGTAGTTCATGCTGGTGCCAGTCACACACAATGTATGCATGGAGAGCTAAATACTGAAGGATCAGACAACTACTTTACCGTGAATACTCTTAACAGTGCCTCTGGGAATGACTTCAAATTCAGTTATACCGGGAAAGAAACTACTTCAAGTGCCTCAGGAGTGCATTTGAGTGTGTATCCTAAGACAGCAATTGGCGAGACAAATTTGCAGCTAAAAAGAACCCATTCAGTTCATTAAAACATTAATATAAATCCACCCATGGTATACTAGATTTTAAGAACTGGGTATAATAGAGTAAGGTCACGGCCCAGTTTTTATCTATAGTCAAATTCCATACGAAAATTCATACATGTACTACATGGCACCAGTTTTCAAAGAGGTAAATTTAGGAATTGTTGAAAGTTATGGCTGGAATGGAGTCATGAGTCTTCTAGACCATTTTCCCAGTCTTACCCCCATGCAATGATAATTAACAAGTTTTCTGGACTTTCAACAATTCCATTAGTTAAACATTTGCTAGAGCTTAACTATTCTTTCTCTTTGAAAGGTTTTCTGTTATCTAATTATAATTTCCTCTTTTCCAAATTGTCAAGTTATTCTTATCCTGCTTATGAAAGACAGAAAAAAGCTCTTAATCTTTCTCTTCTTAGGTCTTTTACACATCTCATCATGTCACCAGTTCATGTCCCACTCCACTCAACTGCAATCTTCCCTTTCAAAAAAGCAGTTCTTTTTGCACTTCCACAGAGGTCATGTTTTCTTAATCCTTTGGTTTTTTGCTCACCTTTGGACTCTTGCCAATATGTCTACATGTTTCTTTAAATGTGGTTCTGAAACTGGGCAGAGTACTACATCTGAGGTTTCCCTGGTGCTGAGTAGAATGGAATAATTATCTCCTCTGTCTCAGAGGCATCACTGCTGTTACCACGCTCCCAAATGAGAGTTGTCTTTTTTGCAGTAGCATCAAAGAGCAATGGATAGGTTTTGTACTCCCCTATATTCCCCAGAGCCTTTCCACACTGATGCTTTCTGACTAGCTTGTGCAGTTGATTTTTCTTTCTTATGTGATCCAGAGTTTGCAGAGTGAGCATGCATTTCCTGCACCTTGATGGTAAGGGGAGACATTTGTCAATACAAAGAAATCTTTCACACTGATGATTTTTTCAAGACAATTTATATGCTGGAATTCATACAGAAAATTGTTTCATGAACTTATGCAAATTTTGTAATTGTCTTTCAAAATGGGTTGCATTCACTTTGGAAAAAATTAATGAGAATGAAGCTAACAGAGGCATAAATCCGTGTTATAAAAGTAAGGATTTGTTGCATATGGCTTGCACTGTACCAGTCTATTTATGTATGTAGCTTCTAATGTTTGACTGGTATGCTGTTTTGTGGTGAGTTAACCGTGGCTAACAGCCAAAGACCCACCCAGCTGCTCACTCACTTCTTTCTCTCTCTTACCTCCACCCCTCACTGGGACAGAGCAGAGAGGAAACTGAGTAAGAAAGCTTGTGGGTTGAGAAAAAGACAGGGAAATTGCTTACCAATTACCGTCACATGCAAAACAGACTAAACACCTGGGGAAAAAAATAATTTATTGCCAATTAAAATAGATTTGGGTTGTGAGGATCAAGAAGACAAACACTAAAACCAGCACCTCTCCTTCTCCTTTACCAGGCTCAACTTCATCAATCCAGGCTCCTTTACACAACCCCAGCAGCACAGAGAGGATGGAGGATAGGGGTTGTGGTCAATGCATAACAGTTTCTCTCTGCCACTCCTTTCTCCTCACACTTCTCTTCTGCTCCAGCACAGGTCCTTCTCACCAGCTACAGTCCTTTCAGGATAAACTTCTTCTGGTGCATAACCTCCTTGAGCTGCAGTTCTTCAGGATAAACCTGCTCTGTGGAGCATGGGTTCTCCATGGGCTGCAGAGAATAGTTGCTCTGGTGCTTGGAGAACCTCCTGCTCCTCCTTCTCTGACCTTGGTATTCCCTCCCTTGTTTCTCACTCTTTTCTGTTCCTTCCCCTAGCTCCGTCTTGTGTTATTTACCCCTTTCTTGAATGTGTTTTCACAGCAGCACCACCAACTCCCCAGAGGCACCACCGACTCCCCAGACTGGCTGATCTGTGGGTCTGTTGTGGAGGTGGCTCAAACTTCTGGAACCGGCACGGGGCAGCCCCAACCCCTCCCTGCACAGGCCTCTCCTGCAGCCCCCCCACCACCAAAACCTCGCCATGTAAACCCGATACGTATCTGAACGTCCGTTCCCTAACTAACCGCTGACTCTCGCTCGGCTGTCTGTCTGGGGGCATGTGATTTTGCCATTATCCAACCCTTCCTACAGCAGCATCACAACAGCTGTGCAAAGACCCCTGCATTTCTCACAGACCTCTGCCAAAATCACAGGAGGATAACAAAGGAAAGCTTGAGGAAAGTTAGACGAAAATAAAGTTTTTGTTTTCAGAAAAGGCAACAGGCATCAATAGGTACAAGCCCATTTCAGCTTTGAATATTTAAAAAATCAGCTACAACCAGCACAATTAATACTGCAAGATAACGGTCATCTCAAACCAGAAGAGCTCTAGATTTACTGCAATAGCAGTTTGATGGCCAGAAGGTCGTCCATGTTATCAGTCTGAGCAATATGTTGCACAAATAATTCTAAAATGTTGATATTGTGAAAGTATCATTTGCAATAAAGATGACAATCAGAATCTAATCCACTTACATTTTCTTAGCAAACATTTCCCTTGGATTTTTAATAGTTTATTTTTTAAAAACAAAATGTGTTTACAGAAGGTATTGTCCTGATTTATTGTAAATTATCTTTACAGAAAGAACCTTTTCAGGTTACAAAAATTATGTCACTTTCATTTACATTAAAATGTAGCTTTTCTATGGTTATTAAGTGAATTATATTACTTGAGGTAAAGCACTTTCAAGGATCTAGACATAAATAAAACCAGGTACGTTACAACCACTATTGTGATATTTATCACTGATGGAGCTTATGATTGCAGAACTGCATAAAAATCTTTAGGGGTTACCTTAGCTTAATGGTGTTCTTCCCTTTCACTCACCATCCATTTCTTATTGCAAACATCTGCTTGGAAATAAAAAGGGGTTTATATTTCCCTAGGACATACTTGGCTCTGCAAGAACATTGCTCATTTTATTTAAAAAATACTTAAGTTTAATCAAGTTTTTAATTCCAGAAATATTACAGCCACTCATCTTGAATGACTTGCAACTCTAATCTATATATTTTAAAATGTCATTAATGAAAAAGAATAATGTAATACCTATTGTTGGATTACGTAGTAGAAAAAGGACTTCTTTGCTTTCTCTCCTGATTAGTGCTTTGGCATTTATTCAGTGGCTTGGCCTTGCTCATTTTAGCCTTGGTGCAATAATAATAACAAATGAACCCTATTACTCTTACTGTTTACTTACTTCTGTTCTGATGTTAGGTACTCTCCAGTACATCTTGTAAATTACAGCTAATATAAGGGAGAAATATCTCTGTATGAATAAAAGAAAACAAGATCCTTATAAACTTTACAAGAAACATTCTTTGTGAAATAAATCTAAGGGTTTTGGGGAGAAAAAAATGATGTGTTTTGCATTCAGACTGATGAATGCAAAAATTATATACCGTATTTTACTTACTAATGTGAACTAGTAAAATTCATGGCATGCTGTTTTACAGGCAGTAAAATACTTTTTCCAGATGTGGCTTCATAATTCTCCAAAGACTATCATAGTTATCATAAGATTTATGGAGGATAATTTATTAATCACATTTTTTTAACTTTGGAAATCTGTTTAGTAAGATGAAAGGGAGCTTTAAAATAAGTCATTTTATCCAAATGTGGATGGCATTATGATATCAAGTTACTCCTTTTGTTCAAATTATTTTTAATGACTTTATTTGTTTTATAGCCTCCACAAGTCAGTACCAACTTGGTGGTAATGATATATCCAGCAAAACCCTAACATTTTGAAAAGCAGCAAGAAAACTTTTTCTAACGTACTAAATTAACTGAACTGTGCTATAGTATTGTTATAGCTTATTTAGGGATATGTAAACTACTTAAATTTATTTTTATAAGATTTGAAGGAGACAAAGCTTATAGAAACTATGCTTCATGACTTTAACCCAGCTTCCTTAATGAAAGTTTATACGTGGATCATATGAATAAAACACTGCAAGGACCAAATGCTGATTTAAAATCTATATTTTACAACCAAGTTTATATTGCTGAAGCAGTTTCATTAAACCTGCAGTGAATATTAAAGTCATGATAGGTCTGATCCTGGAAGTTATTTCATGCACAGATGGCCTGATCCAAAGTGTAGCATGGTTAGGGAAAATAATTTTCTTAACCTTTGTAACCTTTGGGCCATACCCAGAGCTCCAAGTTAATTGATTTCAGCACCTGGGCTACAGGTCCATGCCAGAGCAGTTCCTTCATTGCTACCTCCAGCTGAACCACGCGAATGGTGGCAAACACAGATAGCCTGTACGTTAGATTTGTGAATGACATCCCAGACCACAAGGGCTCAAGTTCAGTTGTCTACAAATAGGCATTTACTGCCTACTGCTTTGCCTTAGTGTCCTGCTAGGCCTCCAGCTGCTGAACATTGGGTCACAACTTCCAGCCCTGTCCAGTTGTCTTAAGATATTTTAGGGCATTTTAAATGCCACTAGAGGCCTAGGTTTAGGCAGATGTGTTGAGCTTTAGCTTTCCATTGGCTCTAATGGCATCTCAGATGCTAGCATGCTTGTAGCACACCTACTTCCTTGACATCTAAATGCACCTTAAATTGAATCATGCTCTGTACGTCATGAAGCCAGGGAGGAGACATGAAGGCAATTTGATACCCAATTGACATTTGTCTAATTGAGTGCAAAAGAAAGAAAAAAAAGTTTAAAATAGATTCGGATTACTGTCTGACGTTCAAGAGAATACTGTCACGAAAGATTGGCATGTTGGAAGACGCAACTGGAGGAGATGGTGAGGATTACATCAGCTCTTCTTATGGGAAATGATTCAGCACTTGATATACAGGTTTGTAAATTGATGTTCTTAGGTAGAAATGACTGTCAGAACTATTTTTCATCTATACCATATGACACAATCCAAGCTTTATCTTTGTGGTGTGAGCACTATGACACTTATCATTGCCTTCACCACTTCACAACAGACTTTATGCAAACAAAGTAGAAATTAAGGTCTTACCTGCTTGTAAAGATTTTTATACAGACTTCAGAATGCTAAATCTTTCACCTTTTGTTAAACACTGCCTAACAGACCATTTCTCATAGAAAGTTTCTTATGATTTTATGATCTGTGGATTAATAATTATCTGTCATTAAATAATACTACAACTTACGTTGTGTGTTATGTATTATAAGAAGATGTTGGTAGTAAAGTCACTCTCAATAACCTCTAGGTGCAAAACTCGTCTCCTTTTAATTTCCAAACACATGTATGAATGAGTTAAGAGAGACGATGTGGCATTCATTTGGAGTTGAGGCTTACAAAATAAGTGAAGGAACTTTCTACCCCCAGTGCTGTTAATGTACTTGCTCAACTCCACAGCATTAATTTGAAATCCTGTCTAACATAAGTGGTTTTGGTATGTGACATTGCAGATGCAAGTTATCAAGATGAGTATTTCTCATATAAGTTTTGATAGATACTATACATCCTGCATACGAACACAAGTAGATACATGCATGTGTGCATATGCATGCACAGATTTTGAGGTAACCAAGCTAAGCCTATGGAAATTCAACCACGTAGCTGATTTCTGTACCCAAATTTGGAATAGACAGTCTATATTTTATTACATTTCTGAAAATAATGAAGGTGTCTTGCCTAAATGTAGACTACATTACAGATGTTTACATCCAATGTAGTCCATCATGTCTGTCGTTGTATTAACAGAGAAAAATAAACATTTTCTGGAGTAATTAATCTGGACCATTTCAGATGTGTTTTAGAATGGAGATGAATTGTTCTCTGAAAGAACCTGTTTCTCTTTATTGATTACCTAGGGCCTGGAAAACTAGTTCAGATTTAGACGTCTACTTTGTAGATGTCTACATTTGAGCAAATGAATCCCATACTCTGTGTTAAAATAATTTCCTACTGATTTTGAGGATTCCAGATGTTCACAATTTCACCATATCAAGGTTTTAGTAAGGCTTGCAAAAGCAAATAATCTGCATTAGGGGAACCCACCTTTTTGAATTAAGTGTTTTGTGTTCATACTTTCTTTCTTTTTCCTTATCCTTGCCAAACTAATTACCTTTAAAACACTGAATAAGTATAACCCGTTTTTGCAATTTTTAAAATTATTTTATAGCATT
The DNA here is from genome assembly GCF_000687285.1 of Phaethon lepturus. Lineage (NCBI taxonomy): Eukaryota > Metazoa > Chordata > Aves > Phaethontiformes > Phaethontidae > Phaethon > Phaethon lepturus. Next base: position 11,035 of record NW_010556936.1, read on the forward strand.
TTAAAACATTTTTATGATTTTGGGAAGTTCTGACAATTTCTTTTTCTCACATTGCTAGAAAGACTGGTGTGATATCTGAAATAAAACGTCAACATGCCGTTTTAATCTTTCATATGGTTTTATTTTTCATTTCCAGCTGATACTGAGAGAGCTAGAAGGCAGTTCACAGCCTCTAACAGCAAGTTCACACAAAGCTTTATATTCTCAGTGAAAATATTCTCAGTGAAACTCTACTCACTGTTGGTACAAGGAATATTGGAAATATAATTTCTTGGAGTCTTCCACAAAAAATAGGATTTTTTTCTGACACTTAGCTAAACTTTTCCTTGACAAATAGTTCTGTAATTAAAATTCACTGGTAGAAGAGAGATCATATTATAAATATGTATTTATCTGAAGAGTGGGAGTATTTCTCAGATGATTCAAACTGTGATCAGACTATAATAATTCAGGCCCCACAACTCTTCAGAAACATTAAATATCACAACTTTACTACTTATATGTGGTTCCTATTTTATAGCTTCTTTTATGCTGTCCTGAGGGCTAGAAAAACTTTTTTTTTTTTCAAATTAATTCTGGCATATTCATATATTATATAACTCAACAATGAGGGAAGAGAAAAACTACCAAAGATCACCATACTCCCATAAAAAAAATAAATTGTAAGAGCCGGCAATCCTGTGTCATTCTCTAAGAAACTATAAAAGGCTTACAGACCACTGTGCCTTATCAAGCAAAGATGCTAAATAAAACCCTAACTTTAACACTGGTGTTCGGCAGGTTGGCCTTCATAAGCCTAAAGAGCCCCCAGTTATTTCATTTAGAGTTCATTGCCAGAGAAGGCCTTCAAGACTAATCTCACTGAACTTTAACACCTAAAAGCAACTTTGTCCCTTCATGAAACAATGGAAAAATGGTCATTACTAGAGCATGACTCACCTACTGGTGAATAAATCACTGAAAGTGCCCTTTTCTCCCTATATACCAGCAAAAAAAAACTAGGAAATTTTTGTGAATCTCAGTGCTGATTTTCATGCAAAATGGATCAGACTAATTATTAGATATCTTAGGGTTTTCTGTTACAATGCTTCACCTATATTTTTTAGTTACTCATTTCGTGGCAATGGTGTTGATAATTTATTGGAACTGAATTGCTAAGACTTCATTTTGCATTCAGGATTACTACTAACCTTCCACTAAGAAGACACTAGTATTTTCTTTCTTTATATGTGGGAGCAAGCACAGTAATAGCTATTACAAAAGGTTTATGCATAAGAGTAATCAGGTATTTAAGTTATTTGCCAAATTGCTGCCAAAAAGTAAATTACCAAGAAGAACAGAGCTCAATGCAAAAAAGTTACACTATTAAAAACCAAGGGACAATCATAAAGTCTAGCTCTGACAGATGTGTACTGTAACGTATACAAAATCTGGACTGAACTTTAAACTACTTTTTCCATCTTGTTAACTGAAATGTGTAAATTATGAACTGGTTGGCTATTAAACAAAACATCCATGGATGAAGACATCTTCTATAACAAAAGAATGATTGTAGCCCAGTTTAAATTATTTTGGAACCATCCCAGATTGAAGAGAGCAATTCACAACTCTCAGGATAGCATGACCAAGAAAAGGCAGGCATTCTTTTAACAACCATGTTGGAACATGATCAAGCAAATTCTGCACTATCTCAAAAATGCCTGACAAGGATACCCAAGAAAATGCTTCTAGAGTATCTGATTATAAAAAAGAAAAGATCCATTCCCTTAACTGACCAACAGCTTTATTTTCACACTGCAGCTGTATCCAAAAAGCATACAGAAATATTACAAGATGTCATTAAACAGAATAAAAAAGTCCTTGACCAGTTTCTCTACATAAGAAGCTTATCAACAGAACAGAAAAGGACATCATGATAATTCCTTGCCTCAGAGATAATCTTCTTCCTTTACTGTAAGACCCTGCCAAGGTCTTACAACATTTTAGCATTCCTAATCTCTGTTCCAGGCAGGATCTGTAGCTTGGTTGTTCTCTTTTCATTCAAGGGCATAACACCAACTGCCATTAAAAGAGTATCATACCAAACAGAATAAAAAAAGAGGTGTAGTCTGAAATGCCTTGTTCCATCAAGCCCAGGACATCCCTTATAAGAATATGAAACATATGAATTCCAAGATGGGTACAGCAGGTTTATTGTAAGAAGGTTTTGAAGGGCAAAGAGTTCATCTGTTTTTCACCCTGGTTTGTTATTACAGCATGCAATAAATGAATGTTGCTAACCTATTGTGAACAGTTTGTAATTTTGAGTTTGAATGTGCCTGTCTTTCAGCCCTGACTGAAAAGATGACTAGTTCAAACCAGCTGTATATTCTGTAGATGGCTAACTTCAGGTGCAGTAAAACATTCCCATTTATTTCGGAAAATAGAATGAGCAACCACCCAGATGTTCAATGGGACTTATGAGACCTCTTCCCACTCCCCTCTGCCAGTTCTCACTACTCTTTTCTTCTTGCTAGGGATCCTGTGTATCTCCTCCTCCTCCTTGGCCTTTTTCTCATGCCAGGATCTGCTCTGATCACAGGGAATTGAACGGGGAAGATGCAGGCCTTTCAGCACAGCATCATCCGCTTCAAGCGAAAAGAGCTGCTCGTGAACCCCAAATCTCAGGGCTGTGATTCTCCCACCCTCCCAGGGCTTTCAGGTCACCTCCATGCAATTCCCCAGGTGTCCCTTTAAAGGAAGAGGCAGAGATTTTGGAGGAGATTGCCCCACCCAATCCCACAGCAAGAAGGAGATCTGATGTCCACAGAGGTATTTATACACTATTCCCACTGCCTGACATAGTGCGAACAGGAGAACAGGCACTGGGGCCTCCATCTTCTCTGTTCCATGGTGGATGCCAAACCTCATTGGCTCTCTGACACTTGTGGCCTTGAAGGACCTGCACCTCTCAGCCCATAAACCACAGCACCTGTGGTGTGCAACGGACCTCCAGGAAGTTGGTCAGACCATGCTGTCTCTGGAACCTTGAAGTGTAAGACCAGTCCCAGGTCCTCCTCCTTAGGAACCTGGAAGGCCATCGTGGTCCTCTCCACAGAAGCTGCCAAGAGAGCAGCTGCCTGACTTGTCCATACAAAGAGGGATGAGAAATTAGCAGGAGCCACTGCTCCTCCCCAGGTGTGGTGGGTTAACCTTGGCTGCCTGCCAGATGCCCACCAAGCCTCTCTCTCACTCCCCCTCCTCAACAGGATTAGGTGAGAATTTAAATTAAAAAGAACCTAGGTCGAAATAAGGACAGGGAGATCACCCAGCAATTAGTCAAGGGCAAAACAGACTTGACTTGGGGAAGATTAATTTAATCTTTTGACAATTAATAAGAGAGTAGAATAGTGAGAGATAAAACTAAAAACAGCTTCCCCGCACTCTCCTTTCTTCCCAGGCTCAGCTGCACTCCTGACTCTTCCATTCTTTCCCCCCAAGCAGCATAGAGGGCATGGGGAATGGGGGTTGTGGTCAGTCTATAACATTTCATCTCTGCCATTCCTTCTTCCTCACATTCTTTCCCTGCTCCAATGTGGGAACTCTCCCACGGCATACAGTCCTCCATGAACTGCTCTAACATAGGTCGCTCCCATGGGCTGCAGTTCTTCAAGACCTGCTCCAGTGTGGGTCTTTTCCACAGGGTACAGTCCATCAGGAACAGACTGCTCCATGGGCCACAGTTCCTGCTGGGACCCTGCTCCAGTATGGTCTCTCCACTGGCTGCAGCTTCCTTGAGGGCATAGCCATCTGCTGCAGCATGGGGTCCTCCAGGGATTGGTGTGGGTATCTTCTCAGGTATGGTCCTCCATGGGCTGCAGGGGCACAACATGCTTCACCATGATCTCCAAGGGCTGCAGGGGAATCTCTGCTCCAGCACCTGGAGCATGTCCTCCCCCTCCTTCTTCATTAATTTTGGTGTCTGCAAGAGTGTTTCTCTCACATTATTCTTACTCCTCTCTCTCACAGCTGCTGTGCTGCATTTTTTACCCCTTCTTATCACAAAGGCACCACCACTGTTGCTAATGGGCTCAACTTTGGCCAGTGATGGGTCATTTTGGAGCTGGCTGGAACTGGCTTTGTCCAACATGGAGTCCAGCTCCTGGTCTTTTCTCACAGAAGCCACACCTGCAGCCCTGGAGCTACCAAAGCCTTGCCACGTATACCCAATACACCAGGAAAGAAGAGATTCCCATGAGTTCATTTCAAGAGAAACAAGTTTATTGGGAGAGCTCCTGCTGCCTTGTAAGGCCTGGCAGGGATCTGTTGCTCACTGGGTGCATGTCCTGCTGGGCCTTCTGCCCCTGGACATCTGAAAGGTGAAGAGCATGGTCAAGCACCCAAAGAATGTAGTGCCCTCAACCTGGCACCTGGTGGGCACTGAGACTCTGCTTCCCATCTCCTTTGTCCTCTTATAGAATCATAGAATAGTTTGGGTTGGAACCTTTAAAGGTCATCTAGTCCAACCCTCCTGCAGTGAACAGGGACATCTTCAAACAGACCAGGTTGAGCCCTGTCCAACCTGACCTGGAATGTTTCCAGGGATGGGGCATCTACCAACTCTCTGGGCAACCTGTGCCAGTGTCTCACCACTCTCATTGTGAAAAATGTCCTCCCTAGATCTAGTCTAAATCTACCCTCTTTGAGTTTAAAACCATTACCCCTTGTCCTATCGCTACAGGTCCTGATAAAAAGTCTGTGCCCATCTTTCTTATAAGCCCCCTTGAAGTACTGGAAGCCTGCAATAAGGCTGCCCCTCTTTCCTTGGGGCTCTTCACCTCTTCTCTCCTTTCTGCTGGCCTTGCCTGTGCCTAGGACCTTGGCACAGGCACTCTAACAGCAAACGATGAGGGTGAGCACACGGCACCTGCTGTTTGACAGAGGTGGTGTCTCTGCCCCAGGACTCCTGTGTCCAGCTGTGCTCCTGAGGGCATGGTGGGGACCCACTGTGGCAGATGTCACTCCTGCCAAAATAAGAGGGATTCATACAGTGGATCTGTGCACAAGGTCCCCCGCTGGTTGCTGGCCCCAGCAGCCCTCTTCTGGCCCTGATGCTTCTTGGCCCTGTCCTCGGGTGGAAGCCTTTCTTCTACTGTCCCTTCCCTTCTTGCTCCCAGGGCTGCAGTATCAGATGGAGCCCAAATCTGGGAGTCTTCACTACCAGGCAGGCTGTGGCACTGGATTTTGCACTTGGGGTAGAGGTTCCTGGAGCCAGCTCTGTCCTGAGGTCTTCCCTTACACTTTGCTACTGCTGCCTGTCCTCTGCTCTACAAGGCGACAGGGTGATCCACTGCCAGGTCTGTCATTTAGCATCCCGCATTGTCTGAGGGCTGCTGCAGATCTTCAGCAGCTTGGCTGTCCCTGTAGAAGTCAGTGAGGGCTGTGAGAAGCTTCTCAAGATGGGGGGTATGAAGGCCAGTGCCCACAGAGCCTGGTGGCAGTGGCAGAGCTGAGGGTATCTCCCCACTGTCTGTGGGGAGGCATTTCATGGAGGGGCTGCCAAGTCTGATGGCAGCTCAGATGTCCCCTAATCCTCACTGGAGCTGTTCTGGCCTTCCAAGGAGTGGTCTGCTTCTCCCAGAGGGACAGTGTTCTCCAGTGGCAGCTCTGGTGTCCTCATATCATAGAATCATAGAATCACAGAATCACAAAATCATAGAATCTTTGGGTTAGAAGGACCATTAAAGGTTAGTTAGTCCAACCTCCCTGCAATGAGCAGGGACAGCTTCAACTAGATCAGGCTGGTTAGAGCCCTGTCCAACCTAACCGGGGATGTTTCCAGGGATGGGGCATCTACAACACCTCTGGGAAACCTGTGCCAGGGTTTCACCACCCTCACTCTGAAAAATTTCTTCCTTAGATCTAGTCTAAATCTCCCCACTTTTAATTTAAAACCATTACCCCTTGTCCCGTTGCAAGAAGCCCTGCTAAAAAAGCTGTCCCCATCCTTCTTATAAGCCCCCTTTAAGCACTGGCAGGCTGCAATAAGGTCTCCCCAGAGCCTTCTCTTATCCAGGCTGAACAACCCCAACTCTCTCAGCATTTCTTCATAGGAGAGCTGTTCCATCCCACGGTTCATCATTGTGGTCCTCCTCTGGACCGTCTGCAAAAGTCCACATCTTTCCTGTGCTGAGGGCTCCAGAGCTGGATGCAGGACTCCAGGTGGGATCTCACCAGAGCACAGAGTAGAGGGGCAGAATCACCTCCGTCGCCCTGCTGGCCACGCTGCTTTGGATGCAGCCCAGGACACGCTCGGTCTTCTGGACTGCAAACATATATTGCCACCTCATGTCCAGCTTTTCATCCACCAGTACTCCCAATCCCTTCTCAGCAGGGCTGCTCTCGATCCCTTCACCCTTGAGCCTGTACTGATACTGGGGGTTGCCCCGACCCAGGTGCAGGACCCTGCACTTGGCCTTGTTGAACCTCGTGAGGTTCACACGGGCCCATTCCTAGAGCTTGTCCAGGTCCCTCTGGATGGCATCCCATCCCTCAGGCGTGTCAGCCGCACCACTCAGCTTGGTGTCATCTGCAAACTTGCTGAGGGTGCACCCGATCCCACTGTCTCTGTCGGTGATGAAGATATTGAAGAGTACTGGTCCCAAGGGACACCACTCATCAGAGATCTCCACCTGGACATTGTGCCATTGACCACTACCCTCTCGATGTGACCATCTCTGTCCTGAGACCTGGCCCTGTGCAGGGCCATACAAAGCCTCTGCCCTCTCTCTAAGAAGGTCCTGGCCTGCACTGCCCCTCTGAGAGGCCATGGCCTGCTGGACCTCTCGAGTCTCACCTTGCCTGAGCCTGTCACCATGCCCAGGGTGATATCCAGTGGCTGTGGCTGTCCCTGCTAACCCCATGCTTGCCCTGCTCCCTTGATGAGGCTTTGGGATGCACCCTTGCTTCCAGGCCCTGCCTTCAGGGCTCTGCCTTCCCTCACTGCTGTCTTCTGCCTGCTTGGAGATCCTGCTCACCTCCTCTTCCTCCTCTGCAGACCTGCACTGCTTCCAGCCCAGATACACAGCTGTGGTGTGCAGGGGATCTCCAGGAAGATGGGCAGCCCATGCCACCTCTGGAACCCTGTGACAGAAGGCCAGCAACCAGGTTGAGAAAAAATTTGCGGAGTTGTATTTCAGCTCTGTTTTCCTAACTCACAGTATATCTTTTTAAGTTTCCTTGTTCCATAAAATGAATATTCAGAATTTTGCACTTCAGTCTCACAGAATTACTTAATTCACATGGCATTTTTTTCTTTTCTTTGCATGGAAGACAAAATAGCAACACCATGAATACTTTACTGTCGCCGTTGCTTTTTCTATATGCCCTCAGGAGGGGGAAGAACTACAGCATTCATTAGATAAAAACAGCAGTTCTAAACAAACCCTTTGTTAATACAAATGTCTGCCTCGTGGTTTCAGACAGCCAAATCAAGCTATGCACTGAGAGTTGTTTACAGTCTGAAAAGTCACAGACAGGTACATGAAGTGATACCACATTTCTCTTTTAATGTTCAGATGGGAATTCAAAGGATTACTCAACAAATTATATACTCTGATTTCTTGAAATTGACAGATGAGTAGAAGTAATGTTGTACTTATTGCTGAGCTCTTATGATTTTACTGCTTGTAAACTGATATGAAAGACTCAAACAGTAGGAGAGGACCATCTTTACTTAATTTATACATTTTATTCAACCAAAGGGAACATTTTTTCCCTTTTCTGGGAGTAGAATGCACAGTGTCTTTTGCAATAACTTTGCACACATGTTCATCATGGCTTATAATGGCGGGTGGTTTCTCATCTTTATGCCATCTTTTAATCATAAATTTTCTATGAATCACAGAATGTTTTCACTTGAAAGATTCACGGGATCGACATCTGTTGTGTAGAGTGATACAGCTGAAGAAGACCTAATGCAGACAGTTTAATGTTACTTGAAGATTAGAGATTGCAGAGAAAGTCTTTATACACACTCCCAAGCCAGTTATGTATCTTCCACAGCTTCTTCCCAATCTTTCTGTCCTATCTATCCCAGTTCATACCACCCATGCAACCTTCCTTTTTGCCTTTTGTGTCCTTCTTAAAAGGAGGACAAGAAAAAATTCCCGGTACAAGAAAGGAATGACTCATTGTTTTATATAACCACAAATATAACCACTTTGCAGAAAAATGCTTCATTGCTACTTATATACTATCGAAATGCATGAACTTGGTATTATTTATGAGACAATAGACTCTTGTTAGGTGTAAGGTCCATTCTGCTCATTTGCAGAGATATTTGCAACAGTTTACTTGTATTAGAAACAGTGAAGCCAGATAAATTGTGGGAGAAAGAAAGGTGGCAGGTTTTTTTATTTTTCAGAACAAGGAAACCAAGGCATAAAAATCATAAATTACTTATTTAAGGTAATATAGGAAACCTGTAGCAGAAGCAGGAATTGAATTTGTTATCTAGGAATCCTACCAGAAGTACATGTCTTGTGTCTTGTCTCTAAAATTGGCCCATCATCACATTGTAGTTTTTCTGTTGAATCTTATCTGATAGTTTTGCCAATTGTTAGACTGTGGCTTGGGAGATTTCCAGGGTCTGATGTACAATGTACATGTTTGTTTCTTTGTGTGTGGGTTTTGTTTTTTTTTTTTAATAAGAGATTCAAGAACAAATAAAGGCATAAAATGACAGTGAAAGAAGTAATTTTCCACATCACATCTTCCAATTATATATAATCCCTTTTGCATGTCATGTTGTTTGCATCTGCAGATAGTCAGAATTGGTCTCAGCCATAGCATGCAGAAAACTTCTAAGTGTTTGGAGCATGTAACCCATATTTTTTGTAGTCTGCCATTTAAAAATGGCAGAAAGTTTGGAAAAATCATTAAATGTTTACTATTTCAGGCAAAAATTATAAGGTACACATGCACATAACTATAATCTGCACATGTATTGTACAAAAGATTTAATGATTGATACCACTATATAAGCTTTTCAAATGGACATTTCTAAAATAATTTTTACCCCACAGGATGATGCGAGGCCTCGCTGATTTTGCAGGGTGGGTATGAAGTTGGTGGAAGGCCACATTCACATTAGACTCACTACAGAACACGGAGTTTAAATGTTGCCAGAATTTGCAGGATAAACTATCACCAAAAGCGAGAGAGCAGCTTTTCCCTGGATCTAGCTGCTTCTCATTACCTGTAACCTGGGAATTTGACTCAGATGATGTCCAGCCTGCCTCCATAGGCTAGTGATCTTTGCCAAGGGCAAGTCCCACTGGGACTTGAAGAAGTCTGGATCTGTGGAAAGAAAGCTTAGTGCATCTGGAAGTTACTAGTAGGCATCAGAGACAATGCTGAAAGGAAAAAAGTATGATTGAAAGAGTATAACTGAAAGGTGGGAAATGGATGAAGGAGACTGGCAAAGTGAGGAGAAAAAGGAAGAGTTGTGCACAGAGACTAGTAGGCAAAAGAAACAGGAAATCTCTCTTCGTATTAGAAAGTTGGAGCTCACAAGGAAAAAGGAAGGGGATCTCTTAATTGTGGTATTACACACCCATCTACAGTGGGTATAAAGCCTATGTGAGTCAAAAGGACTGAAATCAGCTGGATGAAAATACTGCTGAAATAATTCTAGTGGCTTTTTGGTTGTCAAATAAACTACCTTTCCCCACCATTTCTGTGTTTATCAGGCTGTGCTGGCCCACCTGAAGCAGCCCAGTGACATTCCCAGTGAATCTGTCTGCCTTTGGATCTGGTCCCACAGGGGAACTGTTTCACCAGCCTCTGAAACTCAACCCTTCTTGCATGAAACACAGCTATTGTTTAACAGATCAGAGCAACAAGTTGAAGGGAGGAAATGAAGAATAATGTCTCCACTTGAAACAGCTAATTATACTTCTGTTGATCTAGTGTTAAACTTTCCTGTTATGATTGGCTATGCAGTCTTGTGTATCTTGCCTGCGCTGAGGTTTTGTAGTGGCTTCATCTTGGGTTGCAGCCTGTGTTATGCAGAAATGTGAGAGAGCCTTATTCAACACCAGCTGCGCCCTGCGTTTCTTTAAGCACTGCTTGCCAGTATAGCTGTACTTTTAACATCGGATTGTCTTTGGTTAGGATGGAGCACCACACATCTAAGAATGCAAGGAAGTTTTGGGTAAGTATCATCAGCTAGCAATAAGATCCCTCCAAGCATGGGACAACTGGAGCCAATAATTCAGTAGCAATATACTGTATTTTTCTAAAGGAACTTCAGAAGCCCAGCACCCGATTTTTTTCCATCTCAAAGTCAAGAATTTCTTCCTGTAATAAAATCTGAAGAGTCTGTCTTTGTTATAGAATTAATTCAGGTAATCAGCACTAACATCTCTGTGGCTAGATTACCTCAGTCAGCAATAAAAGAAAATTGTAGCCAAGTTACTGAGTCCTTCTTAGGGCTGGACTCATTCACAGGCAAAATCTAGAGGTGCTTTGTCTTGAAGCCACCTAAGGTACTCACGATTTCACAATAAATTGGGGCATTTGGCTCTTCTCTGGCATCTTCCCACAACTATCTGCTTGTGCCCAGAAAAGCTTGGTCCATTTGCCCTCAATGTAAAATGAGGATGGGATCCAGAGGTTGCCCAATGAGGTGAAATAGGAACCTGAGCTTTAGTTCCTTCACCATAAAAGCAGCTGGACCACACTGAACACACCACCAGAATTCAGTACAGTGATTATGTGTTAAAAATAGAAATTAGATGTAATATCCAAGTGTACTCTATAATGAAGGCATACAAGACGCATATACATACCTTCACGGTTGCAGCTATGAACTGCCATATATTTCAGTGTAACCTCAGGTATAGACTGGTACAGAAACTCAGAAGAGCTCCCATAAAAAGCAGTGTTCAGGTATCAGGTTTCCCGGAGTTGTCCAAGAAATATGTTTGGGTGGGAAACAGAACTATTCGTTCACGTTGAAATTCAAAACCCTCATAATTTGGGGAGAAGAGAATGCTTCATATTGTTTTGGTTTTGTGAAGCTGGATTTTCATGACAAACTCGTAATATATTGTTCACATACTGCCTTCCTTTGATAAAAGAAACATTTTTGAATGACAGAAAATAAATTCTCTCTCCCAGACTTTTAAGAGTAGCAGCAAAAGCATACATCTGTTCCCAAATTTTAGTAGAAAGTTATTTTCTTTTTATTCCACTCTGCAATGCAGAAGGAAAATCATGTATATCTTTGCAGGACCCACGTTTATATATAACTGCCTTCTCGTATTGCTGCTTATATCAAAGTCTGACTGGCACTGCACTGGTTTCTGGCTCTGTACAGCACCTGGCATTTTTTGCTGCTTCTATATTAGCATACTAAACAGGGCCAGGTCATGATGTTAAATTACTGGCACACCGTTTTGATCCAAATTAATACTCTTCCAGATAATGCCTGGACACAGTTTTCAGGCCTTAGCTAACCCCAAAAACAACAGCCTGTTTGGAGGCAGCCACACAGTTTCAGAAAGTAAAAGGGTTCAGCTGGCTGACCATGAGCTCACTCATGTCAATAGGCCACAGAGCCAGAGGAGAGCCCTGGCCCATTTTATTTACTGGTCTAAATGTAGCCCTAGAGCTCTGCACTGTGGCTACTCAAACACGGTGTTAATAATAACTGAATGTTTTCTCAATTCTATTGCTACGTGAATAACAGCTATTCTACTTTTCAGTTTTTACAGCAGCCCCAGCAATGACCATCTTTTGTATTAGCACAGTGGGTGTAATTTTTAAAACCTTTGATTTGTGTTCTGTAGATAGGCACACAGTCAATTTGGATAGCTTCCATCTTTGTTGAAGATGTAAGTAGCCAATAAAACAAATTAAAAACAAAAGAAAGAGAAATTTATTCACTGTGACTGCATGACAGATGAATAACACAAGTATATCTCTTAGCCAATAGGAAGAAACAGAGACTGACCAAAGGTTATGGCTTACAGGCATAAATTTAATCTCTGTGATGAAAGGTAATCAGATCCTACCAGTTTCAACTTTGAATTCCTCCTGAACCTGTAAAGTTACAGATCTGAACGCAGTTCTACCTCTAGTTGGCATGTCTCTGTATTTTCTGCATTTTTAAAAATACAAAAATAAAGAAACTAAAGCAAACTTCGATATGGTAGGAATTTCAAACTTCTTTAAAAAAAACACAGGAGTATATTTCATAGCACAGCTAATGATCCTTTAAAAAATACAGGGCACAATACTTAATACTTCAAGCAGACAATCCACTTCACCTCTATTTCTTCCTAAAAAGCATGTATACAGCTAAAGAATAATCATGACATTTATCCTTAGAGTGAGGTCTGCATTTCTTCTTCAACTTGTGGAAAAAACTTGCTTTTTAAAACTTCATAATTTGCAACCATCTTCTCTGAGTACAATGTGAAAAAACAATCTAGATATAGAATTGGACAACTGGTTAAAACTGTCTGCTGTGTACTAGGATCTTCTAGTGAGCCCTTTCTATTTTAATACTAATATTAATGTGAAAGGAGAACTAACAAACTTCTTTGGTAAGGGTGGTGAATGCTGGTTTTCTTGAGTAATACTGTCCACAATTGCCATCAGTAAATGCACAGAGTGGGTGAATCAGCCTTCCTACACTGAAGCACAGTCTTCTCTCAGAGGATGCTCCCTGGAATCAGTTTGAATACAGATGGACAACGCTCCTATTCACAGAGTAAAAAGATCAAGATCTGCTCAGGAGGCTGCAGAACTTTCTTGTATAGCTATGTGAAGAGATGTGAGCGTTGCCTAATATAACTGCGTCAACAGTTGTTTCAGTAGTATAAAATTCTTATAGGATAGTTTCATTTTGTTCGGTGGAGAAAGTGTTGTTTCACTGTAACAACACATAAAGAACCCTTCCTGATACGGTGGGCTAGAATGAGATTCAGATCAGTTAAAGCAGTAATCTGAAAGTACGGTTCTAGTCTCAGGCAGACTTAAGACTTATGCAAAGTCCCCTTCTAGTCAATGGAGAAGTACAGGTACCTCTAGAAGACAACTCCTGAGCCAGGTGTTTAAGAAAGGTGGCATAAATCACTCTGTCTCCACTGACAATAAAGGGGGTTGAGGCAATCAGTTTTGTCTGAACTCTATAACTTTCAGACTTACAAAGAATCATAGAATTGAATCACAGAAACATAGCATCTTTGGGTTGGAAGGGACCTTTAAAGGTCATCCAGTCCAACGCCCCTGGAGTGAGCAGGGACATCTTCAAATAGACCAGATTGCTCAGAGCCCTGTCCAACCTGACCAGGAATGTTTCCAGGGATGGGGCATCTACCACCTCTCTGGGAAACATGGGCCAGGGTTTCACCACTGTGACTCTGAAAAATTTCTTCCTTAGATCTAGTCTAAATCTACTCTCTTTCAGTTTAAAACCATTATCCCTTGGCCTATCGCTACAAGACTGGTTAAAAAGTCTGTGCTCATCTTTCATATAAGCCCCCTTTAAGTACTGAAAGGCTGCAATAAGGTCTCCCTGGAGCCTTCTCTTCTCCAGGATGAACAACTCCAACTCTCTCAGCCTGTCCTCGTAGGAGAGGTGTTCCATCCCTCTGATCTTTTTGGTGGCCTCCTCTGGACCTGCTCCAACGGGTCCATGTCTTTCCTGTGCTGAGGGCTCCAGAGATGGATACAGGACTCCCGGTGGGGTCTCACCAGAGTGGAGTAGAGGGGCAGAGTCAACTCCCTCGACCTGTTGGCCATGCTGCTTTGGATGCGGCCCAGGACACACTTGGTCTTCTGGGCTGCGAGCACACATTGCTGGCTCATGTCCCGCTCTTCACCCACCAGTACGCTCAATCCCTTCTTGGCAGGGCTGCTCTCAGTCCCTTCATCCCCCAGACTGTGTTGATACCGAAGGTTGCCCCAACCCAGGTGTAGGACCCTGCTTTTGGCCTTCTTGAACCCCAGGATGTTCACATGGGTCCATTCCTCGAGCTTGTCCAGGTCCCTCTGGATGGCATCCTGTCCCTCAGGAGTGTCAACCGCACCACTCAGCTTGGTGTCGTCTGCAAACTTGCTGAGGGTGCACCCGATCCCACTGTCTATGTCATTGATAAAGATATTAAAGAGTACTAGTCCCAGTACGGATCCTTGAGGGATACTACTCATCACTGGACACTGAGCCATTGACCACTACCCTCTGGGTGCAAACAGCCACAGAAAAGTGTATTGAGTCCAACAAAAGGTCCAGATAACTTATTTTCTTGTGTTCAACAATAGGCTATGGGTGAATTCATAGTGAGTGTACAAACTGTACAATGCAACTGTATCCCTTTATGTCCTTTTAGCTCCCACTGTTGGCACGCTTTGTTAGTACACAGCCATTCCCTCACCTGCAGGGAACTCTGGGCTTCAGAGCCTTTCTCCAAAATTGTTCAAAGTTGTTTTTCAGGGGCTAATCAAATTTTGAGGAGTAAAGCTGGAAAAGGTTAGACAGAAACACCATTATCTTTCTGGGGGAAAGGATGGTTAGATGCAGGACTGGTTGCTTTTATTGGTCCCTGAGTCATTTAAGCAATATTAATTTCCCTGTTAGAACAGCCTGCTGTCAGCCTATATGGTCAGCATCATCATTCAGCACAGCAGTTCTGTGCCACAGGAATGCAATGCTCAAGCTTGTGGATTCACCACAGAATTTTTTTAATTTTCCTGCTCTGAAAAAAAGAAAAAAAATTAAATTCAGAAAAGCTGATGAGCAAGGAGTGTTAAAGCTCCAAAGTCAAACATCTGAAAGCTGGAAAAATTCAAATGAAGCATTCCCCCCACCACATGAAATGGACCCTCCACGCTAGGGCCTGACACATGCAATGCACAGAAGGGGTCTAAACTGAGGCAGAGCTACCTCTGTGAAGTGAATGGTGCTATGGCATTCCCTGGCCTTCAGGGAAGCTGAACCTTTCATTCTAAAGAACTTTTAAAGCAGTAGAAGGTTCATGTATATTTATCTGTGCGATGTGAGCTCTATTGTACATGCAGTCAATCATCTATTGTCTGTGTTCTCAACAATAAGCCTTCTGATAGAGATCAAGCCTGGAGAAAGCTGTGTGCATGTGAAAGACAAAGCTATAACGGAAGTTGTTCGACATCTTTAACTGCAGTGGGAGTGACTTGTGACCGTTGCATCTGGAAGTCAGTGCAGAGCTCCCAGTGACCTCCATGAGGCTGCCATTTGCTCCATGGTCATTAAACTCCTGATCCCCAGTGAAACGTCATTCATTGCATACGACAAAGCTTTTAATATTCTGGTAAAACATTCAAGTGTTATTCCCAAAAGGCAGGGGTATTTTGATTAAATTCCCCAAGGAAAATTTATCTTTTCCATAAGCAAAGTGGTGTAATTAAAAAGTTCTGTACCTATTTTAGTCTTAAGAATATATTTTTCTCCCTTAGAACTTTTATTTGCTAGTAAATTCATAGGAAAAATATAAAGAACTGCAAATTTTACTTCATCTTTAAATTAATCCACTACTTATTTCAGTAAATCACAGTTCTAACAAACATAAGAAAATGACGCGGAATCGTACCCACGCCTCATCTTTCTTCATAAAGGCCAGAGAGATAGGGCAAAACCAAAAAGACTTAGATCCTCACCTGAGACATCTCCATGGTCTGGAAGAAGCATTGTGGAAATCCAGAGAAGTGTGAGTCATGAACATTACCCAAACTCGGTGGCTTTTCTAATTAGCCAACAGTCCGGTTACAGGGCGTTGGTCTCTCCTGCCTGTATCTGGCTAGTACTGCTTCCAGAGGAACTAAGAAGCCGGAAAGCACAATGATCAGTCACCTCAGGACTTTTTTTTTCTCCCACAGTGTAGATCTGGAGAATAATACTCTGACAGGTAAAAACGACAATACATCCTAAAGTGCCCTCGCTAGTCCCTCATCACTTCTGTCCTCCCAGGAGCCCTCGGAGCAGAAAACTGTTTCTCAGGGGTCCTGCTTTCCCAGCACAGAATAACACAAAGAATTGTTTTTATCCCTAAATCCCTCTGCTTTTAAAGTTAATCCATAAGACATATGTGCAAAAGATGCTCTCTAAAACAGTACCCATGCTCAAGTGATTTTTCTAGGACAACCTGTCAGCTGTACATTGAAACTTAGTGAACCCAAAGATTACCTGTAAGTGTTTTTCTAAGCACTGACAGGGCCTAACCTGAGATCCTTTTAGACGTTTGTTCCTAGTGTTTACTGGTTCAAATGGACTTCTTAGTTTAATATTTTCATCAGTATAGAAAGATTTATGTCTTTGGTCCCTGGCCATTACAAAAGCCTTTCTAATTCATGATCAAGATATTTAAAAGAACATCAATTTTTCCTGAAAGCCCTTGATCTGAGATTATATTATATTCTCTATACCTTTACAGAATTTTGAGGGTCTATATGTTTATCAAGGACATTTTTATTAGACACCTAGGATTTTAGGGATCCGTAATATGCATGATATAAGGACGTTTGCTAAGGTTATGCAAGTTGCTTTTGGAATAGGATCAAAACGTAGCCTAAAGCTCCCTACCTCCTTACTTACAGAGCTCCTGTTATTGTATTTAGGTTTGGATAAACTTTTCTCTGGAAGGTGATTGCTCACAGCAGTTAATTTTAAACTTGCAGGCTTAGATCTGGCTCTATGTGTGTGAACAGGCTGTCATCATGCATTCCAGGTTACTCTCAGAAATGAATGTGTCTTTCCTCAGCATTTCTCAGTGCTGGGGCATCAGACATTCCTTCTGCTCTGCATTAATCCAATTACTAAACACCTGCAGACATGCAATAACAGTTTTTGTGCCAAGTCCCTTAGAAATGGTTTTATAGGAGAATGTAATCTGCTGTCCTGCTATCAGGAGTCACGTTACACACCTGCCAAGTCCTGAGCTGAAAAATAACAATCAACGTTCGAATTCATTGCAAGAATGTTTGGGGGCACATTAAAGAGACAAAATGACATTCTTCTTAATTTTACTGCCATGGAGTCCATTAAACATTTTGAACTTGTAGTTAATTTTATTAAGAGCCAGTTTCAGTACTAAAATATTTACAGTACAACATGATAAAAACGGGCTTCTCATGGCAATTTAGGCAAGTTCCAAAAGACCCATTAAAGAGAGAACTGCTTCAAGCACATATATAGTGTCATTCCAATTCTGTTCTTAGGGATTTATCTGATAATGACCAAAATGCACTTCAAAGTGGAATTTTAAGCTATGAAATAATTTGTTTTTCTTGTGCCTTTTTTGTACTTTTCCCCAAAGATGTGACTTTTTTTTCTCCTCTGTTTGTAAAGTGGTTGTTCTCCTCGGAGCTGAAACAAAACTTGTTTCCAGAAGGGAAGACTTTTCAAGGCACAAGTGTTAGATGCCAAAAAATAATATAATAGAATGGAACAGAGATTTAGGAGTATGAGTCAACTGCTGACTGCACCACAAGTTTTTGTACAGCCTAGGGTAAGTCATTTCATCCTTTTGTGGC
This sequence comes from Phaethon lepturus, assembly GCF_000687285.1. Lineage (NCBI taxonomy): Eukaryota > Metazoa > Chordata > Aves > Phaethontiformes > Phaethontidae > Phaethon > Phaethon lepturus. The sequence goes on from NW_010556936.1 coordinate 28,591, forward strand.
TCAGCTTTATTTGTAAAATGCACATCGATGAATCATAGGAATGTCAGTGTGAATAGTAAAAAAAATTAAGACATTCCTAGAAAGCCTGTCTGTGGGTCCTAAGTTTACTACATGAAAGACAAGTGTGGTCCTTTACTAAGCTAAACAGCTCATGTTTTCACCTTTTCAGCAAGACTATTTATATACACCCAAATGTCATCTTACTCCATTATGTTCCATTAGCTTCAATTACAAGAAAAAGTGCAAAATTATTTAAAGAAATACAACAAAACCAAGCATAAATTCAAAAGAAATTCTCTATAATAATCCATAAAGTTGTTATCCTTGTTTACCTTGGCGAGGAATATGCAGCAGTGATAACATGTGGTTCGTTCAGGAAGAGAAATTGGATTTGACCAGAGTCACCTGCAGTTTATAGCCCTGCAGTCACTGCTGAGGGCTATACATAATGTCCTAAGGGGTCTTCTGCACAGCTGTAGACAAGACAGCAAGAGACCGCTAGCCAACAAAGAGCATTCCGAGGCTACGGCCCCGTGTACTAACCCCTTCCAACTAACTTTACATTCCCCCATCCCATATGTAACCTTCAGCCCCCCACTTGAAGCAGACAGTCTGACAGTAATAATAGTAGTCACAAGAAAAGGTAACCTCTGTCATACTAATAATTTTTGAAAACTTAAATGCCCAGGATGTGATTTTAATTAAAATGCACACTGCCTGGCTTGTCTGTTTCCAGGAGAAGGTTTCTCTCCCAGAAAGACAGTGATCCGTTATACCTATTTGCACTCCCACGCTTGAGGTCAGTCCCATCATTATACAGCCTGATTTGTCAAGAGCACGTATAGCGATATTTAAACATGGGAATGAATCTGTTTTGCCTGTGACTGATTATGTATTATGACTAATCCACAGGGATGGTGATATATGGATTTACAAGTGGAAGGACTAACCTATTCCCTCAGTGTATACCATACAGAGAAACACGTACATAGTTTTGGCTCTACATTTATATACACCTGCCTCCACCCAGCACACCCAAGCAGACTTGGGTCTAGCTTGGCTATTTCTTCCTTAAGATCTTCTTGGCATTTTATGTAGCATTTTTCAGATTTTTTTGTTTTGTTTTATAAAAGAGAGTCCAGATTCTCATGTCCTTTAGGGGGGAGTGGGATGGGGGGGTCACCATGATCTGTATTTTTCCACAAACAAATCTGAGAGAAGAACTGAAGTTTTTGAAATCAATCTCAAGTGCATTGGGCTTAAAGCAGTACTACAGAAGTTAGAAAACTCATATAATTTTTTCCTATGTCTTAAAAAAACTTATTTTGCCTTCCCCAAAAATGCACAGCAAACCCGTCTCCCAAGACAGTGCAGGTAAAATAGTCATAAATGATCATGTACACGATCTGATGGAAATTCTAAGAGACCCAGAGTGAAAGCTGAATATCACAATCTACTACACCCGGATCCTCTCCAAAATAAAGGACTTGGTGCAAAGTGCTTTGCCGCAGCCCTACTGTACGCTCTATTGTTCTCCCACTATAGGGATTGCTATTCACTGCACTATGTCACTGCAAAATCACCAGTGAATTTGTACATACAGAAGCTCTATTTGCAGAGAAACTACAAAATGCTGCTCTGTGTGTTCTAACCAATATGCATTCACAATAGTTGCAATAATGCATTTGCATGAGTGATGCTTATATTGTGGACTCTCAAGGATCCATATAACTTGCCTTTTTATTTTCTGTTTTCCCAAAGACAAGCTCAATACCTAGTCCCCTTTCCACAGAAGTCAATGAGAGTCTTGATATTTATTTTAAGAGGATGAAGGTCAGTCCCACTGAGGGTCCTATACTGCCTAAAAATGACACAACTTTTTGGACAGAGGAAGGCCCAAAAGGCTCCATATGTTGCTCTCATGCTGGGCTGAGTTATTTCAGGGGAAGGTCAGCCCATTGTGCAAAGGGCCAGGGAGTGAATAACACATTTGCTGCATGCCTGGGAGAGGAAGCTTGAAGCTGGGAAGTGGGTCTGGCTTTTAATTCCCAATGGGCTTAGCATCCTTCAGGAGTTACTCCATCTCAGAGCCTGTACAGCTTCAGCTTGTGATTTCAGCTTTGTCTCTTTTTAAACAGAAACAAAATTTTTCTACTTTTTGGAGGCTTAAAATACAGGCCTTGATTATGGATCAAAACAGGAGTCTCCTACTCTATACCAATGCAGTATTTGAGAAGACAATGAGAGATAAGAGCTGGAGAATGGACTTCATCTTTCTCCATCTGTCTTCAACAACACCACCACATGGAATGATCATTCACAAAAGGTATTTCAAGGGTCTTCATTCCCAGATTTTTTTTGCATATGTGAATCAGCAGATGTATTGGAGGACATGAACTTTATATCAATGGACTCCTTTCCCCTAGGAAACACTTCCCTTTCTGTGATGGTCAGTCAAAACATTCCCTCTGGGTAGAAAGTAACTTCCAGAGCTGTGCAGTCCAAATGGCACAGATGCTTCCCTAGACTCTATCTTTTCTGACAGAAAATTAGATGCTACTATCATACATTGGAGAGGAACTATATAGAAAAAAACAATCAGTTTGTTGTCAGTGCTAAGTTGGTTTCTTTGCTTGTGTATCATTTGACTTTTTAAAAATTGTGTATTGGTTGTAAGATCAAGACCAAAATAAGTAGAAGATCTATTTTTCATATTTCAACAGATAAAAGGCAGTAGTTTAATATTTTACACCAAAAAAAAAGAAAATCAGTATTTTGATCACCTGAAGTTTTTTCCCTTTGCTTAGAATTGGGCTCAGGCAGGAGGAAGCACATTTAAAGCTACTGTCTGAAGTTACTAACTTGAGACTAAATCAGACAGGACAAAGACCATCAGATAATCATACTGTAAGGTTCAAGGATTGCCAAATAAAATCATTATTTATTTGCAGCAATGCCGAGATGTCAGAGTTATCATCTGATGTAAGGAATACACATTATATGCTGAAGGAAATGGGCAGATAGAGCACTGGAATGCTGTCTTGAAAAGAATCAGCCACAGCCGCAACAAATGATCAAAATCCATGTAGAGAACTGGGAAGTGTTTACAATCTCCTAAACTTATCCTCTTGCTTTGAAATCCTTCATTTACCACATCCAAACTACTAGGCAGCCAGTTGCTACCACTCATCTTCAGCCCTACCGACTGAGATGTTGTCATCTCCTTTTCTACTCTTCATGCCATAGGATTATGAGTGCTAGTGCCTCCAAGGATCAAACTCCAGTTTAATTTTGCACACAGAACAAAGTTAAGCACACTTTGAAGAAAATCGCCTTAAGATCAAGAATGCAAAGAGAACCCAAAAAGAGATGCTCTGATACACTTTTGCGTGGATTTATACTACAAAATATCCTAGGGTCATGTATCATCATTTTAACTTGTTTTATCATCCAGATTACACATTTTCTGTACACTCACTGTCCATGTTAATATCTTAGTCTTCACTTGTTCAACACAAACTTTGTCACTGTATCTGGTTGAGGTAAAAGCTGCTGAAAGTCATAAAGCTACTTTAACAACTTGGAAAACTGTATCACTTTTTTCAGAGTTATCACTGAAAGAATCAACATCGTGTGATACACAGACAAGTCAGTGACACACTTCAGTCAGTAAACTGGAGGAACAATTGAAAACTTGCAAGGATAAAGCCGTCTTTAACACCAGCATTGAAAGCAAGGTTCAGGTCTAAACATAGTTCCAGATACTACACCATCCACCTGAGGACTAAGCAAAGTGGTAACTCTTTCCGAAATGTTAGAACGCTTTAGGACCTTTCAGAAACATTACCCAGAGCCCAAGTAACGCAGCAAGTCAGAAAAATATGATGTGAATGGCATTTTGGAGAGTATTCATAACCTTTACTTTATTGTCACAAGAGTAATCTCCCTAGATACATCCTCTACAGGGAGAGGAGCAAGGTGGGCTACCCCAGGGGCCTTTGGGAGTGACTCTGTTAGGCTAAGCTAACCTTTCTGAATCGCTCCTTTCAATGTCAAATAATCACCATCTTTGGATTATCCTCATTTTCAGACCAACTCTAGCCATAGATCTCAATGCAATTCACAATGCAGGTCATGTTGCGGTACCTCCCCCTTGGCTTGAGCCCAGCGGCTCCATGCTGAGCAGTTGGTTAAGTGCTTTGCTGGAGCAGCACCACATTGCTTTGCACCTTACAGGATGCAGCCCCAGATGGGTGTGTGTACATATGTATATGCAGGAACGTCTCTGAGGTCATCAAGGAGTTGAAATCAGACAGTACACCTACCACAGCCCTTTGAGCTGTGATCCTATCAAATTTTACAAGCTGAACAGGATCAGGCTGGGTTATATAAGAATCAAAGACATATAAGGATCCCTAGAGGCTGCTGAGAGTGATTTTAATAATGCAAGAGGTGGCACTTTTTCTCAGTACAGTAATACTGAACCACAAATCATATTTACCAATCAACTGTTATCAGAAAAGAATTCACAAACTCTTAGGGAATGGGAAAGAAAGGAGGGAAATATGTTAATTTTAAAGTCCTGGCAGGGTTCTGTTATAGTTAACTGCTACAGCTAGCAAAAAACAGTAAAGATTTGCTACCAAAGGTTAAAAATAAATGGATGCTGTCCATCAGAAGAAAAAGAGGATGCTTTCAAATTTCTCTGTAATCTTTCCCCAAATTATGGTGTTTCTAAGAAAAAAAAAAACCCATACAGTTTTAGTTGAAAACTGAACATGAAAAACGTCCTCCTGTCCTCCTGTAGTCCTCCTTGTCCTTTCCTGACAAGAGGAAAAGTCATATCAACTCTAGCGATAGTCCCTACGTTTCTAAATAGTTTCAAATAAATAAACAATATTGTCACCTGCCGGCCCCAAAGAGTATGCACAATTCTGTTGGGCTTTTTTCAGTTATTGATGGTGTTTGGTTTTTTGTTTTGTTTTGCCTTTTTTTTTTAAATTCTGAAATTGAGCAGTTTCAATGCACAGAAGTAGAAGTCTCTGACATAAATAGCGGGCTGCAAGGTTGTTGGATATACTACCAACTGAAAAACATTAATGCGTAGCGCCATATACAATACAATACAGTCCAACAATAGAAGGTCACCAGGATTTATTCAGCCACAAGAAAGACAATATTCTGAACCATTTATATTTAATTCTTAGGTAAGTGGACCAGCAAGACAAGCAAGACAGGCAGATTCAATCAGGTAGGTCCAAGGCTCAGACCCCAAGGTTTGTTGCTCAGTGCTGACCCATTGGGTGCTTTCGCTGGCAGAGGAGGGTGGCAGGTTTCCCACCCCAGGCCTTTTCCACCAGCAGTATGCTGAACACCCAAGAAAACATGCTCCCTGAAACCTCCACCCAAACACAACTGCCCGGGGAACAATGCCTCCCAGAAGAGCTCTTCGGGGGAAATTGCAGCGAGGAGGCAGGCAACTTTGATGTGTCTCCTGACGACTTTTCGAACCGCCTTCGCGCAGAGGCAAGCGAGAGCAGAGCAGCGCGCACAGCCCGAGCGGCTCTTGCACGCCGTATCTACCAGCGCCATCTGGTGATACCTACCACCCCTCTCCTCCCTGCCCGACTGCCCTGATGAGGGTTTCAAGACTGTTTTTCTCCACCGAGATGACAGAACTGTGAATAGACTTAATTACGCTACATTCTATTTCTACGGTGGACCTAAATGAAGGAAGCTGGATGGCTGTTGGATCTGCCTCTGCTTTGTTTTTCGTACCAAAAGATCTCGCAACCTTTTTCTGCGGGATAGTAAGTGTTTTACCTCTAAACTAGCAAAAAAGATAGCTGATAGAAATGTATCAATTTCACTGACAAGGCCGTGATAAATTAATAGCAGCTTACCTTTACTCTGGATTCAGAAAAAGAACTAAAAATGGCTGCCTAGTTCACTCTTTAACATGGAAAGAGAAGCAGCAGCCCAAAACCAGATTTACAGTCAGCCGCCAGGAAGCAGATGAGACGACTAAATACGTTGTTGACCTGGGACTAGATCATGCACCCACTGCCAGGGAAAAGCATTCAGCCACTGATGTCAGCAGGAGCTCCCTGTATGCAGTAACTGCCTACCTGATCACTTGACATTTGCCACAACGTATGACAGATGGAAGTGGGTATGTATATCCCACTAATAATAAATAATACAATAAATAAAGCAATAATAATAAAGCAAGATCTGACTTTGCAGAAAAATTGGGTGATGAAGGGAATGAGGATTATATTATAATAACAGTAAGAGTTGGATTTCATAAAATCATCAGTTCATAAGTTCATGGCTTGAAACAAGGCTGTTCAGTGTACCCCTGATACAGCTCCAAAATGAGCTCTAAGGAAAGGGCAGGATCTTAACATCTTTGCATTTTTCTCTCTCCATTAATAAAGATTGGTATGTGGAATATAAATCTGGGAGGAAAACAATCACAAAAACACAACTGCAAAAGCAGTTTCTTGAAAGCACTTATCCACCTGGTATACGCATAATAAAATTCAGGTTCAGTAGAGTGAATGCAAAACAATCTATCTATGTATTCAGATGTATTATAAGCTGGCTCAGATGCATAAAGAAAGAGGGATCAGTCCAGGGGACCAAGTCTTGCTACTTGCTACAAAATCAAGAAGTATTGTGGAAAAGAAACTAACCCCTTTAATCCAAAAAACCGTAATAGTAATCATATTTATCCATGAGATTCCATTACAGAAACAAACACTAAAACCAAAACCGATCACTGGAATGTTTGATGCTTTACCTAAATAAGTCCAGTCAGGTCTTCAAACATTTCAGTGCTCTGACTGTGAAAGCGTAGTATAAAGTCAAGAAACTCTGACAAAATATGTGAAGAAAGTTGCAAAGTATGGGTCTCTGATGAATGTGTAAGCTCATCCAGTTCACCTAAAATAAGTCCTGAACTTCTGTCTTAATATTCTGGGGCAAGTAAACTAGATCTTTCTAGGTTAAGGTCTTATTTCTCTCCATCTACAAACATTCTCCTTCTACAACTATTTCTTCTTTTTTTTTAATTTAACTCCATTCTTTCATTGAATTATATTCTACTGGAAAAAAAAAAGATGGGTTTTTCTTCTTTTTTTCTTCTTAATAAGAACTGTGGTTGAATATTTAAGAGAGGTCATTTCATGATTGTCAAAAAAAATGAAGCCTGTTTTCTGATGGATTTGTGTTTCATGGTTGGCTGACATTTTTAGATGAAAGATGCCCATGTTGCAGCATGAGTTTACTCTTGATGGATGTTACAGAATCTACATGGGAGAGCGATGTTGTGAATGTTCCGAAGTGAGAAAAAAAAATTAGATATCACATAGTCCTCAGGGGAGAGAATTCTGCATTCTCCAGTGGCTAATTATGAGCACATCATCTCAAATGAAGCTTTTCTCTGTTGTCTACTGAAAGTGGAGTTTGCACCACATCCTTTCCTCCAGCAGCTTTAATACGGCCTCTCTCTTTTACTCAGATGTCTGCTTTCACTGCGCATACTGGAACTTCGTGTCTGAAAGATACATAAAACGTGGTTGAAACCAGTCAGCAAAATAAAAAGTTATCTGAGGGGATGATCAGCTATGCACACAGGCAGTTAGTCCTAGGTTTAGGCAGCCCTAAAAGTAGTTGCCGAAGTTGCCTAGGTTGTCCTTGAAGAAAGGCAGCAGTCCCTTGCAGGACTGGCAAGGGAGAGCCAGCATGTGTAAATTTGTTACTTTCCTATCTCACTCTCCTGACCAGAATGGGAACTGAGGATTTTGGCTTTTCCTCATGTGTTCGTGTTTTTTCTTATTATTCAATGCAATTGCTTATAAAACTCGTTGCCTTTCCTGCCTCCACCCATTTCTAGTTCTGAGCACACTAACTTCAGTTTCCCAGGAGAAGTCGGGCAGAATTTAGACTGCACTGGCCTGGATTACTGCGTGGGGAAGAACTAAGCATTGTGTCCCAGCAGCAAACATCTTCGGCATTGCATGAGCAGCAAAATTTGTAAAGTGTCTGTGGGAGATTTTCAGCTGAGAGGTGCCTACTATTTTCAGATGCCTTAGACAGGAGTCAAATACACTAAATTCTGCCTCAAATCCCCTAAGGAAACCAGGTTAAAAGCAATACTGAGAACCTTACGTTCTGTGCTTAAGTAACCTTTTTCAGCTGAGTGAAAAACTAGCAAGAAATGAAGGATGTTTTTAAAGGAGAAATTACAAATACAAAGACTGATTTGATACTGGCTAATGCCACATCCACACTGCAAAACAGCAGCATGGCTCACAATATAAGAACTAACAAGCTGCTCAATCCAGCTAAATATCTAGAACCAGATTTCCCTTCAGGTGTTAAATGAGTTCATTTCACCAAGAATATAGATGGAAGAGGCCCAATAAGAAAACTTACAATACAGGCGAAGCATTTTGGCTTAAGACATTTAAGAATGCAGAGAGATTAGCATTTTGTGACTCCCAGATTTCTGTTGTACATTTGTGCTTAGGTAATCTCTTTCCAGATGTACATCTTTTGTTTAAAATGGCTTATCGCTAATTCTTTTTGATTCACAGAAGGATTTGATTGAAGAGAGTGAGTAAAGCTGGAGAAACCTTACAAATTCAATGGCTGGGATCTTTCTTTTCAGTTGCCAGGGCAGAGGTTTCCATTGTTTGTTTGTACAATAATCTATCTGGAACAGCAGAAGGTGTTTTCAATGAATGAACCACCTGTGCAATGCTATAGGAAACAGAAGAAAGATAGCTTTCAGCATTAGTTATTTGTATATGTGCAAAAAAAAGAAGGAAGAAATACCATTTATCTCTTAGGTAATTGGATTACGTTCTGCAAATCGCTTGGGAATACTGGATAAAGATAAGCTACATCGATTCCTCTCCATGTGCACACACAATGTCAGTAAGAATGTTCAGTTAGATGTTCTGTGACAAAATGTTAAGTTCAGTCTTCAGGCAATGACACTGTTCCTACCACTGAAACCTCCTGTGATTAAATGCTCTTGTTCTTGCAATGTGCTTGGTCATTTTTAAAGTATAACAAAAACACATTCCCAGTGCCTAGAGTTACAACGGCTCCCTTATTCTCTGTCGCTTCATTTCCCACATTCTCTTTCTCTCCTGTTCTTCCTTTCCATTAGTGGAAAGAAATAACCTGAATCTTCTCATGATTACTTTAGACCTGTGAGTAAGCAGGCAAGTCATCAATGGATCTCTGTATAATGGGGAAGGATTGGTTATTCATGTTAGAATAACACAAAATGAAACTTTTTCAGGAATCTGGTAAAAAAGCTCACTTGGAAAACTTTTATTTCACTTTTGATTGTCCCTTAAAAATTATATTATTTTTTCCAAAATGATACAAATTAAGAATAAAAGGTTGAAACTTACATATTGAAAACCCACAAAAATCTAAAATAAATCACACGCGCAATCCCTTTCATACCTGAAAATATGTACAAAATAGCACCTCAATTTTGCAATCATTTTAGTCAGCAACCCTTTTTATGTGTTTACTCCTGTGTCTCTCAACCTTAGTTGCTCACTTGTGGCTTATTTATTTGTTGTGGTTTAACCCAGCAGGTAGCTAAAACAGCCACACAGCTGTTTTGACCACACACACCCCCAGGGGGATGGGGGAGAGAATAAAAAAAAATTAACGTAGGACTTATGGGTTGAGTATATACACTGCTTATCTACAGAGGCATGTGGGGCTTTATCCCTCCTAAAACTTAGTGAAACCCTGAGCCTCACAAAATCAAAACAGAGATCTTGGTTGACTTTAGTACATCTAGAAGCTTGTGCTGAATTCTTAAAACTTAAAATTCTTAAAAAATTCTTAAAAAAGAGAATAGTTATAAGAGAATAGTTACTTGCTATTGTAACTTCACCCTTCTTTATTCAGAAATATTTCATGTATAAAGCACTTGCTATTGCTGTGCTGGTGAAAAAGTTGAATATTGTTCTCTTGTTTCCATTTTTAAGCATGTGAATCGGAACAGTTAAGAGTGAAAGTAGTGGTATCATTTCAATGGAGCATTTAGTGCATTGCAGGCATTTTTGACAAAGTATTCAGATAGCGAGCTCCAGTTATCATTAATACTGCTATACATTCATCTGGTGGCCAGCACTTGTGCTAAGGAAATGAAGGGAGGAGGAAAGAAACTGTAGTGTGTGTCCCCACACAGTATATGAGTATGTTCCTCTGAGTGCTAAGTACGTCAGAGTGGAAAAGAGCAAGGGAGCGGAACATAAAACCCATCTCATATGTACCAGGAGGGCTGCATTTGACTTTGTTGCAGTTACTTCTGATTTACTCAAGTGTCAGTTGGAGAAGGACCACAACCCATGCTTTAAAATGTTTTTATATGCTCCTCTGAGTACAAAACTTGGAGAACTTTGTGAAAACAAGCTACTGTTGCTGGTTTGCCAGGTAGGCAACCACTCAGAGCTCTAGTTGAGAGCTGGTCCAAATAAAATGTTTCTCACAGCTATGACTGCATTGCACTAATTCAACTAGAATCAACAATTACATCAGAAAAATGTGTTTACTTTGGTTCTGGGCCACAGAGACTGGGCTCAAATGTGATGTAGAACATATGCCTGTTGTTGCTTATAGGGACAAATAATTTTACAGGTGGACCTCAACATTCCTTCCTTTTTCTAAGTATACTCCTCCTGGCAAAGGACATGGAATGCAAGTTTATTATTTATGGAATTATACTTAAATTTACTTATTTAAATAGACAGTGTAAACAGTAATTCTGAGATTAGAAGTGATCAGAATAAGATTTTATTTCTCTCTCTGTTTGCAGCTACATGACCATGATCCTCTCATTAAAGCTGCATCTGTTTATACTAACAAGGACAGAGATCCTCAGCTCCTCAGTAATCTTGTTTACACTGGTGTAAATCAGAAGTAAAGTAACCAAAGTCAGTAGAATTACACTCGTGTAAAATTAGCATAGTGGAGATTACAATCAGTCTTGTTCTTTGTTAGTGAACTCATCAAAGAATTGATCCAGACAGCCAAAAGTGAAGGAAAAGACTCTGTTTAGCCAGACTGTTGGTTCAGATGTCATACAATATCATTTTAGTCTAGAATTTTCATCTCTACTGCCAAGGAAATTAAACAGAAACATTACATGATTTTTACTTGCTTAAGTTTAGCCATCTTGTTCCAGTATAAAGGTAGAAGAATTATAAACTGGAGTTTCATTTTTAAATGTTTGGTTTAAATTATCTGGTGTACAGGTCCTTAGTTTATTGGTAAACTTTCTGTCATTAACAGAGGTAAATATAAACAATCTATGTGGGATAAACTTTACAGAGTAAATATAAACCACTTAGGGGGTACATCTGAATAAGGTATGATATGTACTTAGGCCATTAGAATACAGCAGCTTTTATTCACATGAAATAGCAAACAACTGTATTTTTTAAGTTGTAACTTAAAAATTAAATCAATGATTTAACAGTGAGTAAAACTGAATCGGAACTTAAGCCCACACTTATCCTAAGCTTGAAGCTGCTTTTAATCTAGAGTTCTGGGTTTAAACTATTGAGACAACAAAATGAGAGCTGTAAAAATTTAAGCTATATCAAAATTGCAACTACCTTTTAGTTTGAGAAATATCTCCATCAGAGAGAACTAACAAATAGGAATGTTTAGTTACTACCAATGCCCATAGAAAATGAAGTAATAAACACCCATTTCACAAAGAGACCTGACTAACCCAAATTGGATGGAATAAGGATATTTCTGAACTTTTATCTAGAGCCCTAAATTGAAGCCTTAATCTTTTCTGAAGTTCCAAAACTAGTAGAAAAGAAGCTCAACATAGAATTTCTGAGATATTTAAAAAGTAGCTGCTTGTACATTTCTTTCTACCCTATCTGAAATCTCATAAGAATGCTCTCATGAGATGCCAACCCTCAGGAGAGAGCAAAGGCATTTAAATAACTCACATGAGCTTTTGTGCTTTTGAGGTTCACCCACTTCTCCCACATCTGTAGATCCCTTCCATTTATTTCACTAACCGTGTGCAATAGGATCTTAATGAAGTGACTAGTGTCATGAAGGTAGATGGGAGAAAGTCGCCAAAGTGAATTTTGAAAGACTTACCCTTCTCTCCAGAGCAAATTCAAATTCGGGTCGTAACACTGCTCCTTATTCCCCAACCAGTTGCATTCCCATACAGCATACTTTTTAAATTCCTTCCAGAAACTGCTGTGCAGCATTTCAGTGCTTGCTGAAACTCATGTAACAGTCACAAGGGTCTTACTGATATTACTACTATTACTAAAGTACGATTCCTATTACTAATGTAATAGGAATATGAATTTACCATAGATTTTGAATGCTATAATTTCTGGATGTCCAATTTTGAGATGGGTAGGACTCTTTTTTTCCAGAGAAAGAGCTGGATTTATGTCCAGGGACAACATAAAAGCCTCCTTTGCTGTGAAAATCAGAGCTGTGCAGTCTCCAGGTGTGGAGTAAAATAAGCCCTACCATGAAGGGACACTTCTGAGAATGTTGTTCTTCCTGACAGAAAGTGAACTGACATCTTCCAGTGCAAAGCAGCAGAGAAATCCAATGTTTTTATAATTTTTATGCCACCTAAACTGTTCCTTTTTACGTTGTATGAGCTGCAAAATGGCTAAAGCGTTGCTGAAAATGTCTTCATTCTACACATTAAGGATAAACTTACAGTAAATTATGTTTGTGTATTTTTATTAACCCTTGAACTGCTGCTGAGCAATGCATGTGTTTGAACAAGAGTTGAAAAGCTATTAAAATATTTGCTTAAATACTTTATTACAGTCTAAGGATTGAGCTCCAAAGCCTCTGGGATTTGGAGACGCACAGGAAAGTTAACTGAAGGAAGTCTGGGAGTGGTGAGCAAGCTCAAGCACACTCCTGCAAAATCTTCCATCTCCCTTATCAGCTTTAATAAATTGACTCCTACTTTCTGCTCTTGAAATTCAAAGGACACATGCAAAGAATTCACGACTATGTAGCCTGTGTTCAATCTCATCCTCGCTGTACAAACGTAGGGTCAGTTAAATGTCTAAATTGCTTTGGGCTTGTTACTGATTTACTCCAGTTTTACACTTCCAGAGTTGATTGCTTTCTGTAGCATTATGCTACACAAAAAGCAAGTCACCCACAGATTATACTAAAAACGACATGGACTGGGAAACTGCAGTATTACCTCTGATTTCCTTTACTCAAGTGAAATACTTTTCCTCCTGTGAGATATATCTTTTCTTGGTTTTGCATTTCATACATTTTATCCAAGATTTATCTCATGCTAAGCAGTAAAACAGTTCTCAGAGAACTGCCTATAACCCAGTTCACCCAATTCTCCCTTCTCCTATGTCCTAAATTCATTAATCACTAGCACCCAAATATCAGAGTGCCACTTGCTCTCTCTTTCTGGATCAATAGATATTTTATTCTTTTGACCTGACAGAACATCTCCAGCAAGAGGAACAGAGCCTGTTCTCCCCCTTCTCCTGTGAACAGGGTTAGGATGCTGCTGGAGAAGGTGGGAGATGCCATTCTAGAATCCCACAGGGTGAAAGAGAACCCAACCCTCCCTCTGCCAAGGGACACAGCCATGGTTGTGTACATGGTGGGAGCCCTTGCCTGGCATTTTGAAAGAAAAAAGCCATAGCGACATTTTGTCAAGATCTTTCACTTGTTGGAGCATGTTGGTGATCTCTGAGAGACCTTCATCGTTTTATGCCCCAAAGGATTTAAGAAGAGGGACACCTTGCTTTTAGAGCTTACTTGAGTCCAAACACAAACCACGTAAGGAGCCACTCATTACTGTCAACACTGGGCTAATTCTCTGTGTGAAAACTGCCAAAACATGAGCAGTGGGATTCATCTTGCCCAAATGTAGACCTCTGCAATGCAGAAATCAATGCCTCAGACAGACTCCTTCCCCAGATCTTTTTATTGTCAGTAAAGTCTTGTCTGACCTAGCTCAAACATTTACTTCAGGATGAAATGGCTGTAACCCTGGAAGTGACTGTTTCCATCCATGGGCAAAAAAAGGAGTGTCAGCGGTGAGGTCGGATGCAGATTCCTGCGGTGCAGATGACTGGATTTGGTCAGATGAACTCCACCTCTGCGTCTAGAAAACATTCATACCAACAACACTGCACCTGAGGCCTACATGCTGGCCACTTTTGAATTCTATTTGTGTGTGGACTTGGGTGTTTAATCCTTTATGGAACATAAAATGCACTTCCACTAAAGTCAGAGAGTCTTAAGCACCTTTGAAAATATTAACTTTCTTTTGTTATGGTAGGAGTCACCAGGTGGTCATGTTAAATATAATCTTACACATTCCTTTTCTTAGTCTATAAGGAATACATGCACTTTCAAGGAATGCTGTACTGTTAGTTTTTGGTGATTCAGGTTTATGGGGGAGCTTTTGTAAACAACTAGAGAGTTCAACCTATCTTATGCTCCTTGATTAGATTCAGTTATTGGTGAGAATTATTTCCTGAGGACTGGAGAAAGTGGCTTTTGGGTTAAGACTTCTAAATAAGGTTTTTCCTGCATGTAGTCTATGACCACCGATGTTCAGTGACTATTTTACACAGTGTAAGTAAAAGATTCTGAGATATTCTGTGTCACTGATTTCTCCCCTGATAGGAAGCTCTGTTGCAAGCCTTCCAAATCCATCACAGACAGGCAATAGTGTTGTATTTTGGGGTCTATCCTTCCTTTCCCAAATGTGCACAACTGCCATTAATTTTCCTTGAAATCACTTGAACTCAGATACAAATTAGACGTTACTTTGGGATGCAGTCATTTAATACATGAGAACCTTCCGAGTCTTAGAATGAATCTGAGTTGCGGGTGGGTTATTTGTTTGTTTATTTTATTCCTTAATTTATAAAAGGGATGACGGCCCACCCAGTGGAATTTTCCCATCAAAAATAGTATGAAACAGAATAATGGAATGCGAGATTGATTAGATGGTGTGCTTGTTGGCAATGGGTGCATGTACTTCTTAATCTTAATGGATCATAAAAAAAATCCTTTCATACTTACCATAATGCATGTGCTAAGTTGTGGGTTCCTAGCCAATGCAAAGAAATATTCTATGATTTCCAGAGATGCAACTTAAGAATTTCATACAGCACATAAGTGGGGCCTCTGTTTAAATGCATAAAAATAATTTCTTAATTATGACAGTGATATTCATTAAAAAGCTTTCCAATAGTACATGCAGTTCCCACACTGGTCTCTCTCCCACTGTCTGACAGACAGACAGCTTGGTTACACATGCTCAGAAAGGAGGGTGGAGGCCCAGATTCTTGGCTGTCTTGAAGTGGCCACATCCTGCCATCTGCTGAATCCTCATGCTATTGGCGAATCCAGGGAAGAATGTTTCTGAGGTGTCTTAAGATATTCCACACCTCTGCAGGAATGTTTTGTGCAAGGACAAGTATCCAAATGCTTTCAGGGAGATAGAAATCAATTTAAAATATTTTTTTTTTAAAATCTCTAGATTTAAAGAAGAGATGTGCCAGGAAGTCTCAGCCTGATGGAGAACCAGTGTCTAAACTGTACAATGTCACAGCTGATCAGAGGAATACACAAAGAAAATTTACTCCTTGGGATCTTTATAAAACTGGTAAGACAAGAAACAGTCAGAATTTGTATAGTAACAGACAGACAGGCAACTTCTCCTTGGCTCACCTTTTACTGCTGCAATCAAAGCAACTGCATAATTTTTAAGATGCATATGATTACACATACATTTAACCAAAAATTTCATAGTATTTCTTCATTTTCCTACTCCCTTTCTCTATCTCTCTTTTTTTCCTAGCAAAACATTCTTGATAATTTGTAAGCCCTGAAAATGGACAGGAGAAGGTAACAAGATAACACATCCCTTTTTGCAGCTAAACACGTTGCTTTTGTAAACCAAAAGGTCTTAGGCCTCAGTCTTTGGGTTGGCGTCTCACACCTGAGGAATTTCTGGGAAACAGCAATGTATTTACTCTAAATAAGCCTGACCAAAAATCCATAGCCTTGGCCTCTGGCGTATGGGCCATGTGCCATTTTGGCCCAAGAAAGATTCCTTTAGAGGATGGCCCTGCATTATTTCAGAAGCTCGTATTTTCTAAATTCAGTGCTAGCTTTAACTACATAAAATTTGAGCATTTTATTTTGTTCAAGCAAAATTCCCTCTGAAATAAATGACAGCTTTGCTTCAATACGTATGCTCAGGCAAGGGCCTTAATTAATCGGCACTGACATTTACAAGAATCGCTGCTGTCTGGCTTACAAAGAGCTTGGGTTCAGTTCCCAGAGGTAAAGGACACAGACCTATTTCATCATAAGGACTTCTGATGACTACTTTTCTCTGAAATGTAGCCTATTACTTAATGGAAAGATACTATAGTATCTACTATTATAGTATGACTATGTTTACAAAATGGCTTAGAAAAATGCAACTCTTTGGAAGAAAATTCTCTCTATAGAATGCTAATGTCCACAAAAATATTTTCCATTTTTTTTAAATGCATGTGCCTCTTCTGGACTTGTATCATAACTTCTGCTGTAAAGTTTCTTTGAAAGATGCCCACTTAGACCATACTGGGGTCCATTCTGCAATGTTTTACTGTATTACAATTTTTTTTCTTTTAATACTCAATTAATTAAGTATTTTAATTAAACTTTAAAACTTAAAATTTAATAAGGCGGCTGGAAGAAAAAAAAGCATATACAGGTTCCTTAATGTTGGCTAAAGGGAAATTAAAAACTACATCATGTGAAGTGATCAAGTAGAAATTGTATCTGACCTGTGGTAAGCTGCAAGCTATACAGAGTATCTTTTGGAATAGTGCAAGTTGGCCTGGGCTAAAACTATGCCAGGGACTGTGCTAACAACTGAATAGTAAAACGGAAAACCAATGTTTATCATCACAAATGGATAATGCCAGGTAGGATATCTGCTTTCCAATTGTAGTTCTGCAAAGAAAACAGCCTCGTCTACAGAAGAGAAAATGATTCATGTCATTAACTTTCTTTTCTACAGTTGCATGGGGAGGGTCACAGGCTGCCTCCATGACCTGGGCTATCGAAGAACTGGAGATCCCCAAAGGGACAATCTCTCTGCAGATTTGGAGGCTTGAGCCTGGATTTTCTTCAGTCTTGACTTTCACATACCTCTGTGATTTCATCAGCTGCCAAAACTTCATTCCCATCAGGAGGATTCATATAAACTGCAGGCTGTCCAGGCTGCCAAATTCTGGGACAAATTGTTCCCTTCAGAGAACTTTTGGAGAGGACAGAAACATAGGATCCATGTTTGATAATTATGTTATGAAATAATAAGAACAGTTTCTTGGTTGTTTCAGGCCAGTGGGGGAAAAAAGAGATTATACTGGTAAAATGTATGAAATCTGAATTGCACCTTCTTCAAAAATCATCTGTAAAAGGTCAGGCATCCACAAAAGTCTGTGTAAAACATTTAAAGCCTTTGGGGTTAAGGAACATCTTTCTTTTGCGCTCATACCCCAGTGCATGGTTCAAAATCCAGCGATACAGCAGATACATCTTTGTTTGCAGCTGCCGATATGTTGTCGGCCAGACAATATATCCTGTAGGGTCTTGTAGTCTGAGTGAATTGTGCTGCAGCTGCAAAGTTCATCCCTTTTCATCTGGATGGGTTTTTAACAATGGTCTCTGCTCTCCCCACTGCCCAACCAAAAATATCTATAAATGGCAAACTCCCTCCCTCTCCCTCCAAAACCCTGAAGTAGTGGAATGAATGCAGCACACATGGTACTAAGTGTTTTAGAGCAAAAACATGCCTAATACATGCAAATACCAACATTAACCGTTATGAACAGACATGATTTATGTGCCTGTCAGCAAGACATCAATCATGACAACAGAGAGTCAGCAGCAATATCAACAACAGTAGCAGGAGTGGAGGGTCAGAGCCAAGATGGGATGGTCCTTCCCAGCCACCCAGGGGTAAGAGAAAGATGGATGAAGTAGTAGGAATCTCCATACATTGTCTAAAAGGGAAAAGGATGCTAAATTTTAAAACATCTCTCAAGCCCAGTTAATGTCCAACATTGTTTCTTTGTTAGATCTGTAAGAAAGAGATAACCCATGGGGACATTTGGAAATGCCATCAGAAAGGATCTGGACATACAAAAAAGAAGTCAGGGTTTCAAAAATATGACACCAAAGGTATTTAAAGGGATCTTTGCAGGAGGCAGTTTGAACAATGGGATCTCTGACTTACTGTACAGTGCAGATGGCAAGTGTATTTAACTGTGAAACTTTTCTTTACCACTGACACACAAATTGGAGCCAAGAAAGAAACTGCATCAGATCTGTGTTTGTACAGATTGATTGTCTAGCTCACAGTACATAATATCTAAGGCCATTCTTTGGTAACTAACTTTGGCTTCTAAGTAATCTAGAAAACACCAGTTCATGCTAAGAATAGGGATGGAAAATTGTTGTATTTGGATTTTTTGGCTTTTTGTAGCTGGCAGGAGAAGGCTGAGCAAGAGGAGATCTTGGCTGACATGCCAGTAAAAACAGTGATATCTTACTTATATATCTCATGCTCCACCTGCAGTTGGCTGTGACCACTAGATAAAAAGGCCTACATTTTACTAATAAATTGATAGTGAAAGAAATTGTCAACCCTGAAAAAAATCTACTAAGGAGAAATAGAAAACAATACTGTGTGTGTTAAGAACTGATTTGGTGTATTTGCTTCCAGCTGGGAAAAAACAAACATGTTAAGGAATTGCTTACAATTGCCTGAAAATGAATTGCCTGTCAAATTTACATGCTCACACAAATACAGGTAGCATGTCATACCAAAACTGGGTGGAATATAGATCAAATGATGAATAAACCTTTTGAAAGCAATGGCAAAATTACTACTGACAAGAATGAGGGCAAAAAATCATCCAGTTTGTTTCTCTCTTAATAATGCAAGGAATTTTGTTAAAATAGAACTTTGTTTGCATGTCCTAAGACGAGCATCTTACTGAAGTAGCTCTAGAAGCATCATATGCATATTGTGAACTGTTCAAAGAGATGTAAAAGATATAGATATGGAGAAAGGCAAAAGAATGGTTTCATTACAAAGGAAGGAAAAAGAATCCAATTGAGGTTCCCTTTTCTGAAAGCAGAAGTATGCAAATTCTGCTTTAAATAGTTGACAATGCATCTTAAATCTGAGCAAGTGCAAAAAGCTGTCCAAAGCAGGAGGAAATTCTGATCAAGCCACACAGTACCAAAGGGCTAACAACATATGCTATTGTGTGATGCCAAATATTTTAAGAATTGTTTGTTTGGTTTTTTAATAAATATTGTAAACTGTTACTGGCTTTCTGGGTTTTGCTCTAACTCTGACAAACGTAGAGCATTTCATGATATTGGATGACAGAGATCAACAAACTTAGTTCATCTGCATCGTTTAAGTAGCCACTTGGTATATACTGTTCTGCAGCTCTGTAAGATTCAATTTCATCCATGTAAATGCAGAACAAAGTTGACGATTTCTGTTTCTCTATTCCATTACTGAACTACTCTTGACTGATGAAGCACATTTTGATGATTACCAATGGAAAGACTCAGGATTTTTAAAGCTACAGGGGATTTTGACCCCACATTACCTTTTGACAGCTTCTGTTCATGTTAGCCTCTATCTTGTAGCCTCCCAGTTCTGATGGAAAGACTCCCAGTGATGGAGAACCAATGATATTTGTTTGCAAACTTTTTCAAATGTTTTACTGCCTTGACTGTTAAGTCATGTGCACCTTATTTATAGCTTGATTGGCTATAGGACTTCCGTGACACAGTGCTCTACAAACAGGATTGGGAGTCAAATTGTTGGTGAAATAGCATCAAGAGACCCAGCATGTTATCGACTTCAGACATGGAGGATAGCTTTTATAAGCTCCATAAAATTCTCAACAGTTTTGCCTAACAAGAAGTTAACTTAATCTGCAATATGATTGCCCAATCCTTCATTTATTTATTTTTTGATTGATTTTGTCTGGTTTTAATTGAGATATGTTTCTTAATGTCTTTTTTTTCCCCCAATATATACCTTCTTGCAGAAAATGCAAATTGTCCCTGTAATAAAATAGTTTCAGATCACAAACTAGTTATAACTGAAAGGTAGCTTCTGCTACTTTGAGTTTTACTGTTGCTGTTTTTCAGACTTTCTGGAAATATTCACAGAATCACAGAATCATTAAGGTTGGAAAAGACCTTTAAGGTCATCAAGTCCAACCATCAACCCAACACAGTTTTAGTATTATTAATCAATGAAACAGAGTTCAGGGAGCTTTATTAAAATGTCTTTTTTTTGTTTGCATGCATTCCTCTCAGAAATTTTGCCCAGTGAATTAATTTTTACCCTAAAATAAGTTTCCCTCTTAGATCAGGAATAAAACACATATAAAGGAATTTTGTTTAGCTCTTTGGACAACATGAAAACTGAAAGTCTTGAGGGTTGGGGGTATTTTTTTGTATGTGCATAGCAAGATTTTCTGTTAGGTTTGATACTTGATCTACAATTTAGCACTCTGGATTCTCATGGGCAACGAGCTTTGGTATTTCTACTTGTTGAAAAGCAGCATTGAATACTGAGAGACACAGTGAGGTGGTTTAGTGCAATAAAAACTTTCTTGGACATTGAAAATCCACCAGTACCAAGTCAGGTCATTTTAACAGTGATCATGAAGAAAATATTCTCCTATCACTTTTCATGACCCAGACAAATTATCTGGGATCAGAGCAAAACTCCTGAAAGTATGTCTCTAACTCCACTGTAGTGTTAAGAGGCTATCTGAAGATGACATTAAGTGAGGTTTTGGTTCCATTTGTCATTTCATAGTCCTGGTTTGGTCCCTAAAGATTCAGTGTCCAGCTCAGAGGCCTGAATTCTCAGGAGCTATAGATAGATGAGCAACAGCAGTGTGATGATACATCTATATATGTGGGTTATATAATAAACTCATGGTCACAATAAACTCATGGATGTCTGCACCATGTTCTTTTGTGGACTAAGCAGGCAGAACAACTGCTACCACTGACCAAACTTACTACTTAGTTTTTTAGGCCTGAAAACCATACAATCACAGAATAGTTTGGGTTGAAGGGACCATTAAAGATCATATAGTCCAATCACCCTGCAATGAGCAGGGACATCTTCAAATAATCCGGGTTGCTCAGAGCCCACTCCAACCTGACTTGGAATGTTTCCAGGGGTGGGGTATCTACCACCTCTCAGGGAAACCTGGGCCAGTGTTTCACTGCCCTTATTGTGAAAAATTTCTTCCTTATATCTAGTTTAAATCTACCATCTTTCGTTTTGAAACCATTACCCCTTGTCCTGTCACTGCAGGCACTGTTAAAAAGTCTGTCCCCATCTTCCTTATAAGTCCCCTTTAAAGACTGTACGGCTGCAATAAGATGTCCCCAGAGCCTTCTCTTCTCCAGAATGAACAACCCCAACTCTCTCAGCCTGTCCTCACAGGAGAGGTGTTCCATCCCTCTGATCTTTTTGGCGGCCCTCCTCTGGACCTGCTCTAACAAGTCCATGTCTTTCCTGTGCTGAGGGCTCCAGAGCTGGATGCAGCACTGCAGGTGGGGTCCTATCAGAGCAGAGTAGAGGGGCAGAGTCACCTCCCTTGGGCTGCTGACCATGCTGCTTTGGATGCAGCCCAGGATGTGTTTGACCTTCTGGGCTGTAAGCACACATTGCTGGGTCGTGTCCAGCTTTTCACCCACCAGTACCTCCAAGTCCTTCTCAGCAAGGCTGCTCTCAATCCCTTCATCCCCCAGCCTGTGTTGATACCGGAGGTTGCCCCAACCCAGGTGTAGGACCCTGCTCTTGGCCTTCTTGAACCTCAGGAGGTTCACATGGACCCATTCCTCAAGCTTGCCCAGGTTCCTCTGGGATGTCAAGCACACTACTCAGGCATGTCAAGCACACTACTCAGCTTGGTGTCATTCTGCAAACTTGCTGAGGGTGCACTCGATCCGACTGTCTATGTCATTGGTGAAGATATTTAAGTGTACTGTTCCCAAGATGGATCCCTGAGGGACACTAATCATTGATCTCCATCTGGATATTGAGCTGTTGACCACTACCCTCTGGATGCAACCATCTAACCAATTCCTCATCCACCGAAGAGTCCACACATCAAATCCATCTCTCTCCAATTGAGAAAGAAGGCTGTTGTGGGGGACCATGTAAAAGACCTTACAGAAGTCCAGATAGATGACATCTGTAGCTCTTCCCATGTCCACTGTTGTAGTCACCCATCATAGAAGGCCACTAATTTTTACTAGTTGATCAAAACAAACCCTAGATTTCATTATCCCCATCTTATATTTGAGATAGGAGCCAGAAATGCAAGGAAGAACAAACAATGTACAAGTTTTAAACACTCAGTGAGTACCCACAGTTTTCCTTGACTTCACATCATCTGTCACAAGTCAAAGAAACACCCAAGGATGCAAGTCACAGTCCTGCTAATCTGTGAGTTCCCAAGATTTTATAGCTGCATCTCAGTTATAAATCTATCTGTTGCTTCCGTTCTCCCCTTCCTGTCTCCTTTTTGCTCTCTTTCATAAAACTGGCTTCATCTGGAGTGTATTTACATCTCACTGGAAAGGCCTGTCTCATAGGTTGGAAGCTAATTCTTCAGTTACACTTTTCCTAAGCAAGTCAACTACATCTTAGGAGCAAGAAAAACATGCATTATACAGTATTTCCAATATTATACTGTAATATTTCTAACTACAGCACCTAAATTAATGCAATCAGTTGAGCTTTTCTATCCCAAAGTAGAAATCCCGTGCCAAACCTACTAGTATTAACATGTTTTCCTCTTTGGTGATGAAAGATCTTCTGACGACCTAAACTGTCAGAAGATGTGGAGATGGATCTGTCATGTGAGGTAGAAATACATATACCTTCAAAAAAACAAGAAAAAAAGTAGGCACTTTTGTCTACCATGCATAACCCCACTGTAACTTGCTTTGCATAAAAGCAACTGCCTGAGGCACTTCAGAAATACAAAGACTCTTAAGAAGGTTTTGCCTATACTTTTCATTACAATAAATTGCATTGTTCAGAATTTTTAATGTTACGCTATTCTGGCAAATCCCCTCACACATATTTGGAGACTGAGTCTAATAAGCTGCTGATCTTTAACTTGGAAATTTTCTCTTTCCTCAGTATGTACGAACATTAACGCTTGTCCATACATAGTTTTCTTGGTGTAGATTAATTGGTAGAAACACAGAGTAAAGATATTTTTTAAGATCTTAACTCATTTTTTTCTGCTTAGATTAAGCTTTTAATGAAAAATGAGGCGTTTGTCAGCATAACTGCAGCTGGGAAGCCAAATATATATATATATATACCTGTATCTGACTTTTGTCACTTTTAAGCATAGACAAGACCTGTTCATAAAAGCAAAAGGATGAATAATTAGGTAACATTTTTATTCTCAGCTACATCAATGTAAAATCTGGGCATTTAGGCTTAGTACTGATACATTTTCAGAGATGCTGCAGCTCTGGCAAGAGGAATCTTTACAAGGGAATTACAGTAACAAACAATTTCTTTTGCACACTTATTAAAGAGAGAAAATAGATCTGGAAAATGCCCTTAACCATTGCTTTTCCTTAACATGTTTTAGGCCTCTTAAACTGTAGACTCAGTGTGACTTACAAAGAATTCAGGCTTGGACCTCACTTGTGATATTTTGGAAAGAAAAGAAAACAAACAAAAATCATAGGTGGAGTCAAAATGAAAGGGGGTGGTGGTGGTGTTGGAGAAGTCTCCTCATTCCAGATCTATGAATGACTCTCAAGATCTGTTCATAATCCTTCTTTGTTTATACATCTTGTATAATCAGGTAGGATAGAAGTATCTGTGAAAGACTCAGATACGCCAGAAGTGGTAAATATAGATTAAAATGCATTCAGAATAGTAATCTCATAAACACTTGTAATAGACCAGCTAGAGATCTTTCCAGAAAAATAGAGTCTAATCTGTAACAGAACTGAGTCTATGTGGGGATAAATCTGGGAAGTTTCAGGTAACATCTGCACTAGAAAACTAAACAGTGCCAAGACCTCTGTGCTGGCCGAGTGGCACGGTTTGGCCACATCTGTGTAACCAAGGTCTCTTAGCCTAAATCGTAACTCCACCCGGACTGCCTCCTGGAAGTTGTCCCCCACTCTCTACAACTCCTCGCTCTCTACAACTACCTGAAAGGGGGTTGTGGCGACGAGGGTGTTGGCCTCTTCTCCCAAGTAACTAGTGATAGGACAAGAGGAAATGGCTTCAGGTTGCGCCAGGGGAGGTTTAGATTGAATATTAGGAAAAATTTCTTCACTGAGAGGGTGGTCAGGCATTGGCACAGGCTGCCCAGGGAGGTGGTGGAGTCACCATCTCTGGAAGTGTTCAAGAAACGTGTGGATGTGGCGCTTCAGGACATGGTCTAGGGGACATGGTGGCGCTGGATTAATGGTTGGACTTGATGATCTTGAAGGTCCTTTCCAACCTAGTGATTCTGTGATTCTGTGATTACACCCATACTAACTCTTGCATATTGTCTAGGAATGCTTGGGAGGGGGCTAGCTGGAGCGGGTCAAAGCCATGCCAGGGGCTATGCTAACAATTTAACAGTACAGGGTTGAGTTTCAGTGTCTGGGAATATTTCCAGGTGCTCTTTAACTTGCTGTTACAGAGGCACTTTCAGAGCTCCAGAAGTTGAGATCCTTAGCCAGATGGTACCTGGCTAAACGTTCTCCCATATTGTCTTTTCTAGTATTGTTTGTTCTGGAGGAGAGGGAGGGGAGAGAGAGGAGAGGAGAGGAGAGGAGAGGAGAGGAGGCTTTTTGTTAATATTTACTTACTCTGACATAATTCCTCAGTGGACATCAAAGTTGAAGGAATTCTGCCACTTTCCACATGTTCATTAGTGCCTGCACAGGGAAGGTAAGTGAATAGAACAATGTTATACAAAATATGTGCAATGTGCATTTGCAGCCCAGAAGGACAACTACATCCTGGGCTGTATCCAAAGCAGCATGGCCAGCAAGTTGAGGGAGGTGATTCTGCCCTTCTACTCCACTCTGGTGAGACCCCACTTGGAGTCCTGCATCCAGCTCTGGAGCTCTCAGCACAGGAAAGACATGGACCTGTTGGAGCAGTTCCAGAGGAGGACACAAAAATGATCAGAGGATGGAACATCTCTCCTATGAGGACAGGCTAAGAGAGTTGGGGTTGTTCAGCCTGGAGAAGAAAAGGCTCCGGGGAGACCTTATTGCAGCCTGCCAGTACTTCAAGGGGGCCTATAAGACAGATGGGGACAGACTTTTTAGCAGGGTCTGCTGCAACAGGACAAGGGGTCATGGTTTTAAACTAAAAGAGGGCAGATTTTGACTAGACCTAAGGAAGAAATTTTTCAGAGTGAGGGTGGTGAAACACTGGCACAGGTTACCCAGAGAGGTGGTCGATGCCCCATCCCTGGAAAGGTTCCAGGTCAGGTTGGATGGGGCTCTGAGCAAGCTGGTCTATTTGAAGATGTCCCTGCTCACTGCAGGTGGGGTTGGACTAGGTGACCTTAAGAGGTCCCTTCCAACCCAAAGATTCTATGATTCTATGTTTCTATGAAAAGACAATAAATATTCTTAAAGCCTTAGGATCATACAAATGAAAACCATGCATATTTGCACCTGCATTTTTGTTAACATTAAGCTAACGATATTTTATATGATTGGCTGAAATTAACAATAACAGAATGCTTTTATGTCAAATATACATGTATGTATATAGCTGAAACAAGTGTTCTTTTCTTGCTTTAGATGGTAGCAGCAATTTCATCTCCTTTATTGTTCATAGGAAACCTAGAAAGTTCAGTCTTTGCTGAAAAGCAGACTTCGTTATTTCTGGTGGTGTTGGTGGTGATGTGTTTCACCTGGAAATGTTAGGAATAATTTTTTTCTTCAGTTTTGTAGCTTCCAGCAACTCTGCCTTCATAGGAGAATTAAAGCCGAATACAATCCTAATGTTAGCTATTTAAAAATTAACATTACCCAACAAGATTTGTCTTTAAATTACTGGTAAGATACTTCTGGGAGAACAAAGAAGGAATGCTAAGTGACCTATCCAAGATACTCTCTAGCCATGAGGCTCAGTATGATAGAAAAACCTACTTCTATATTACTGAGGACTCCTAGCTTTTAAAGCCGGGCAC
The DNA here is from genome assembly GCF_000687285.1 of Phaethon lepturus. Lineage (NCBI taxonomy): Eukaryota > Metazoa > Chordata > Aves > Phaethontiformes > Phaethontidae > Phaethon > Phaethon lepturus. The sequence goes on from NW_010556936.1 coordinate 54,936, forward strand.
CTGTGCCCAAAACAGTTATTGGGAGTAGTCTCTGGTATTTGCAAACTTCCAGAGTGTGCCCAGGAACTGTTTAGGGAAATGCAAAATGACCCAGGCCAAAATGTCAAGGACGACATCAGACACCACACTAGCAATCCAATATGATAGATGAGTAAATTTCTGTGCTGGAAACAGTATCTGGTGTTGTTTAATTTACTAGTATAGACATAGCCAATAACAGTGACATGTTTTACAATTTTCATAACAGAAAAGTTACCACGCCAAATGAGAGGAGTTCAAAATAGTAAGATGTGAGTACTGATAATACAAGGAGTATCATGTTAAAACACATCAACTTGCAAGTTTCAAGTAAGTAAATACAATCCACTGGTTTAATCAGATGATTAAAGTTACAGTTTGGATTCCTGGTTGGGAATAACTTATATGGGATACCTAAAAAAACTACAAACTCTAGATGCCTGTTGCCCTCACCTTCCTTTTCTCCTCAGCACAAATATGAAGTTGCTTGTGAAAAAACAACGGAACTGCTGCAGTCTAAATTTTTAAGGCAAATTAAAATTGAAGATAGTTTATTTTGTAATATTGGACTTTAAACGAGAACAGTGCAGGGTTTACTTCATAAACAACTCTTCTTCCCATACAACAGGGCAGGGCAGAGTGTTCAATGTAGTAGTTTTATGAGGTTTTCTACTATTACCACTTGTGAGGGAAAAGCCTGAACCTGTTGAATTGATGCCAGATAAATAGAGAGAGTAAGAAATACGGTCTGGAGCTGGGTGGATCGGCACTGGAGCCTAAAGTGATTGCATCATCATCGTAGTCATACCAAGAGCTCACCGGCTGATAGATAGTGACTGAATGGGTATGTGCTCCGCTACATATTACAGTGTAAAGCATGTGATGGTACACCATCTTTATGAGAACGTACAACTCATAGTCACTCTATAGCTTTCACTTATGTTTCCAAAACTTCAAATGGAAGCTGTATCTGTGAGACTTTTAAGTGGTGAGATAAAGCAATTGAGTCAAAAAAATTGGTTGCAGCCAATCAGAATGGTGGACAGGAGAGGAAGGAATGTCAGCGACACAAGGCTAATCCAGGGAAGAAATTGCCAAGAGATGCGTATTTTCAGTAGTAACTGTAGAAAAACAGGCAGACAAATCTGATCTTTGTGACCAATCTGAAGTGTCATCCAGTATTTCCCGAATACTAACATGACTTATGCCTATTTCTGAAATAAATCTTCTGGTGTTGCTGTATAAAAATGCCTAAAAGCAGATAGAATCAAGAAAAGAAGTTAGGAACTTGACCTGCTTGATCAGCACCTCCACAGACAATACTGGTAGCTTTTATCGGGCTGGAAAGTCCACACCTTATTGAAGCTAAAACTGATAGGCCTGAGTGATGAGGTAGACCTCCTCCTGCATTGAGCTATCTGCCTGAGCCACGCTGAGCCTTAGAACTGTTTACCGTAGCTGGAACTACAACGCACTACACAGTAAGATGCTGGCACAGTGTTCACAGTCTGGTATGAACACTAGGAAGCCATAGCAATATTGGTCAGTTCTTCATAACTTCATTTCCCAAATGTTCATAATTAAACAGTTTTTATTTAAGTAATCAGCATGAAATCCTTAGCTTTGTTTTTGCAACCGGTATTGTGTTTATGGAGCCAAATATTGAAAACTTTGATACTGAATACCTTGTATGTGTTAATTTTGGCAACCTTTAAAGATTCTGTAGATGCCTTGCTATGTTACCACCACCCACTCTTCAACCCCCCTGGCCATCAGTCCCTCCAAACCACTGAGACATGTTTCTCTTTTAATACTTTCTTACAGTATTTCTCATGAAAATCACAGGGAATCGTGTGTGATTTCAGCAGAGTGAAACTTGATCTCAAAGTGTCTGTAGGACCAGAAGTTTTTAAAGAAAACATTTCTTAAATCTTGTGTTCACTGCTGCTTCAGCAGGCCAATTAGACTTGATGGGAATTCTAGAAAGCTGTCGCCAGGCATTGCAGCAGGAATAGCAAACAAGGCCCAAAGCAAATAAACGAATGGGTAAAGTGTGGCCATCTTCAGAACCTCCTTGCTGATGACCTTCTCGTCTTTGCAAAGGGATGGTGGAGGTACTGGATGAAGGGACTCCAGGTTAATTAGGTTTGACATTAGTTAACAGCAGCAATTACTAGAGAGTAATTAATCAGAGAAAGTCTCCAAACAGAAGGAGAATAAATAAACGGGCAGTAACATTCTGATCCATTTACCCCCTTAGATAAGGATGTGCCCCAGGTGTCAAGCTGAGGTGGGACTAATCTGTCTTGCTCAGTTTCTCTCTGGAACTTGGTGACTCTTCACACATCCATCTTCCTTCACATGAAGACAAGTATTCGCTAAACCATTAACAACACAGTTCCAATAAAAAGTCAGGATAAAAAACATTAACATTCCTCTGGCCTCCCCATCCCTTTTCCTCAGTCCCACTTTTTTTTAAAAAGCTCTTCGACAAAGTTTTACTAATGCAAGTGAAATCACCTTTTGGTTTTCACTAAGCTAGAACAACTTCCATAATCTAGTAGTAGTGGTTTCTGTACCCACAGACAGCAGTTTTTCATTGCAGCCAATACAAAAGAGCTTCAGCTACATCATCTGTGAATAACAAGTTTGGTGGTTTTTTGTTTGGTTTGGTTTTTTTCAGGACATGGTTTAGGGGGCATGGTGGTGTTGGGTTAACGGTTGGACTTGATGATCTCAAAGGTCCCTTCCAACCTTAATGATTCTGTGATTCTTTCCATGTGGGCCAATGGGAGTAGGTCATGTGGCATGTCCTGAGAAACTACAGTGAGCACCACTGACTAACTTAGAAAGCAGCCATGTCTTTATCAGAAGCACAGGACATGATGCAGCAGGCAGTTACATTGCCCCAGGGGCAGCCCACTAGAGTGTGACTCAGTTGTAAGGCAGTCCCTGATCCTCCTGCGTGGATCGGCAAGAGTCCTGTACCTGGCACAAGTTATTTCCACTCCTGTTGGCGAGCTGAGTTCTTCTGGCTGGTGCAGCATGGGGATCAGGTCCAAAGTTCAGAGTGGTCCTACCTACACAGCCCAGGATTAACACTAGAGAGGGTGCTTTCCCCCGCACAGCCAGCTAATAGATATGAATACCCCTCGCCAGAGGGAATTTCCAAGCCCTTTCTGCCTTCGGTGGGTATGAACTACCAGCCCCACTGTTTGAGTTTATAAGGACATTTTTGCCCCAGCATATTTTTGCATGTGAAAGGATTGAAGAGAGAAGAATAATGCTCACACAATATTAAAGGCATAATATTTGGCGTCATACTCCATGCAGTTACTTTGTTCAATAAGGAAGACTTTCTCCAGGTAGAATATTGTTAATGATGTTGGGCTTTTTCCATGCAGATGTTTACATCTTTGCCATAGAAAATTCCTGAAATATTGAAACTGAACAAAAATGCTGATACAGATGTCTAATACTATGGGCTATGCAACTTTGAAGTAATTCTGTACAGTGCATATTCTGTCCAATATAGCTAGGTTTAAATAACCTAACCCAGTAACCCCTCCTAAATAACTACAGAAAATCACAATTAAATAAATACCACTTGATAGTTTAACTTTACTTAGCTGCCAACATGTTTGTGGGAAAGGAGCAAGTAAAATTTTAATTATAAAAGTATGGTTGTTTTCAAATAGTTTACTGAAAGAAGGTAAGTTTATAAAACTGCAGAAGGCACTAAAGCCACTATGGAAAAGAAAAAATGAATAAAGGAAGAAAGAACTTAGCTAAAAATAAACATCACAGACCAAGTTATGAAAATGAAGAGTAATATATCTATATCACTGCACTGTGATTTGCAATTAGTTTTTGAGCATATTTTCTACCACCAAATTAAAAATAAGAAATGTAGACTTTTGGAAAATGAGAACATAATACATAGAAAGTCTGAGGGTAAAAATCTGACCCCACTAAAGCCAAAGGTAAAATTCCCATTGACTGTAGCAGTGCTGGAGTTTCCTCTATACATGCAAATTCCCATTGATCTGGAGTACAGAAGCTAGCCCATAACCCTTTTTATCTTTCATATTTTTTCTTTTATAATGTTTGTCATCATCAAAAACCTAGATTGTATAGTGAATAGTAACTTAGACAATGCATATCAAAATGGTATGAAACACACGAAGATTCATTCAACAGGTGACTAGCATGCGCTGAGTTTGTGCAATCTCCTGCCAAGGACTGCAATAGGGCAACTCAAGGTTTACTCATGTTTTGAACAGTACAGGATTTAATCTGTATGATGACACATCTTTATAACCTGGCAGAGACAAAGAAAGAGGGTGCTAATCTGAACATAGGGCAAGGGTTTTGAAGCATTTAATTCATCCTGTGGTATTATTTAAATTATTTAGGCATTGCTGTTCACTAAGTCAAAGGAAGGAAATGGGCAACTCAGGGTTTGAGTTAGATGTTTCAAGTTACATAAGTTGAGTACACCTGCCCTGGACTTTCTCTGTGACCATAGGTACATCAGTTAATTTTTCTGTATATTCCTCATTTGTAAAATGCACTAATAGCATTCTCTGCCTAAAGGGGTATTAGAGTTAATGTAAATGCAGCAAAATATGTGAGGTTTTCAGAAACCACAGTAATAAAGATCGTAAAAGTACAATAGATGATAGCTCATTGCAGATGCAAAAGATTTCTGTGCCTATTGGTGGAGATGTGGAGAAGTGCAATGCAGTGACAGCCCTGCTGTTTGCAGAGCAGATCACTGCATTTATGCAGAGTTGCGTTGAGAGAAAAAGGTCTCAAACAACTTCAAAGAGGCTTGGTCACAGCAAGGCGTGAACATGGCTGTCCTCTTTTTGGATTTCTGTCAATATATCAGCAGGACACGTATGCACAGAGAGACTTTACTGACTTCCATTTCCATGAGCATAGGCATATTTGCTCCGCTCCACTGCAAATGTTGACATGCCCTTAGGTTTAAGGAATGAGTGATCAGAGATTTTAGGTGTAAAGTACTGTGAAAGAGAGGGCTTGGAGAATTCTTTGGGGTACTCATAAATACTGTAATATGATCTTTAAACTATTTTTAAGTGCACTGTAACAACGGAAAAATCATTTTCCTTTTCCTATAGCAGTGCAAGTTGACACTAAACACAAATACAAAGCTTGGTTTGTTGTTATTTAAACTTCTTTAATCCTGACTACTGGTGTTTGTGAAGAAGGGAGGCATAGTTGGAGAGAAGCCATACTTTTTCAGATTGATTAAAAACACCTTTAGAACAATAAATAACCTTAGTGGGCTGACCTCTAAATCAAATGATACTGCAAAGTTCTGCAGTATAAAATAAGATTCCTTTTCCCAGCATTTTTTGATGTTGGCTTGTCAAATATTTTTGTGACAAACTTCCAGCTTAAAGATCTCTTATTTACTTCTTGCAAAACAAATATGTTTCCAGTAGACTTTACAGGTTAAAAATATTCAGGAGAAACCAATGTATCTTTGCTCAGTGTGAGTAACTTTGGTGCTGTTTGTTCACATATAGATAGCACTGGAGAAATTGCTGGCATTGTTTCATGTCAGCTGATAAAACAAGGCAATAAATTTTACTGCAAGTTGGCAGCAGGAAGAGCTGCTGCAGGTCAGGCCTGAGGTGAGCACTACTTTTATAAGGACACGGTGAAAATTAGCCAGATCGCAGGAGATGTAGTAAGCACAGAAGATAAAGCCAAGGGGTTTGGACTCAACATTTCTTTTTCCTCTGCAGAACTGGCTTCTAAATTTGCAGTCAAAACGAGATTGCATTTTTCTTGATTTGGGTCCATAACTGGTGCCATCCACATTCAATCCACAACATCTGTCAGTCATCGTTACAAAAAATAGCTCAGAAAATCTCAAAAATTAAACAGGATAACAAGAAAGTGACATACACGAACAAGGAAAAAGGCATCTGATATGCAGACACATTAGTTTACCCTACAAAAGGATCTCACTCTGCAGGGATCTCACTTGCTTGAAAAGCTTGGCTGCCTAAATGAGAAGTCTACAAATGAAAAATATTGTTATTTTCACAAATGTCACCAGGCTGCAAGTGCTTATGTGCTTATCTACTGTTAACCCAGCTGTCTACCCAGCTCCGCTTGCTCCTTCTTTTTTTTTGAGCTACACATAAACTGATATAAAAGTTTCTCCTCAGAGAAAAAAATTTATGTTATTTCCCCTCAGTCCTAACGTATCAAGTTTCTAATGTTTTTCCTCAAGGCCTGAGAGGACAGTATAGCACAGTTCTTCTCCAGCAAAAAGTTTGCTGAAGCCTTGGTGTTTCTCTTCAGATACTCCTTTAGCAAACAGTTTCCATCACCAGATCTGTTGCAATTTAAGGTGAGGGAAGGAAGGACATTTTATGCTTTTTATTTATGAGTTTCAAGTTGTATATGAAAGCATCAGTCACAAGCTAAGTGTTGAGTTCAGTGTAACCTACCCTTTCTCAGCTATAGATGAAAACATTGGAGGCACAAATGTCTTCCATGGGTTACCAGGTTCCATTGCAGTTTACAAAGAAAACACAAACATCATTAAAGCAAAGCATTTTCTTCAAAACTGTTTATTCAAGCTCCCAAGAGTCCTTTTCAAGACATGACAGAGAATCTAAATTTCAAAGTCAAAGCATATGAATTCTAACCTAGGCACTCAAGTGCTGCAGTAGGCCCATTGCCTCTTGTAAGAAATACTATTTCACAGAAATTGGAGAGTTTATTTGGCCTTTTAAATGGACATAACACTTACTAAAAGCCAGACAGAAACTTAAATTTTGTATCAGCTTTTGTCAGTGTGACATGAAGCAGTAATGAATCATTAAGTCCAGAATGCTTAAGAGCTAATTCATTATGTCACCTACGTTGTATCTTCATACCTTGTAGTGAAAGATAGCCTTTACAGAGAAAAAGTAACTAAAAAGGAAGTATATCTGTAGTTATTACAAACATTGTCTGAATACATCTTTTCCTAGTACCAGGGAATATGTAAAACCAAGTAAATCCAAAACGTGATGCATCTTGGAGCAGAAGAAAATGGGGCAAATGCATGTCATCCTTTTACTTACCCCTCCTAATGTTGACACTGCACCTTTTTGGTCTTCAACATAAACACAAGCTTCTCTAAAGTTATGATCTGTATCTTCTCTGTATCTTATCTGTATCTTCTCTGTATCTTATCTGCTGGAGGGTAGG
>NW_010556937.1:0-18836 GCF_000687285.1 Phaethon lepturus
CTCCGACAGACTGCTGCCGGCACTCTTACAAGTGCGCACACGCAAGAGGGCTGCTGCGCGTGTAATGAGTCACCTCGAACAGAAAATGTGTGTCGTGCCAGATTATACGGAGGTTTTCTGAAAATAAATATTCCCACTGAGGATTAGCATGAGACCAGAAGCTATGCCAAATTTGACTAGTCTCTAAAGGCCAGTCTTGTTCCTTGAACCAGATGTTTAACAGAGGTTGTGACAGCTGAAGAGACCAGCAGACACAAAATACACGCAGTGTATGCTGACTCAGAATGAGGTATATTATTTCAGAGAGTTAAAATACAATTTTTGAAGCGTTATAAAATTCTTTAAATCACTTTCCCCCAAACTCCTTCACATCTTGCACAATTAACCACAGTAGCAAAATATAATTTATGTTTTGTAACATCCTCCTTTTCTCTTTTCTAGTGTCTATTTAAAGGGAGGCCAGTGTGATTAGTTTCTTGGGTTACTTACTTCCCTGAGATAAATCAAAGAGTGAGAATGGCAAGGGAGTACATAAAATCTGCCCTTATTTCCCAATCTAGATACTAAGCAGCTCACAGGTAGCTTCTCATCAGTGGCACCTGTCTGGTTCTCTACTCTGATAATTTAACATTTTCAGCTTTTCTGACCTATGCAATTACTTTTGTTGAGCTACCTCTTTTCTCTTGCAGACTTGGGAACTTGAAATTAAGGGTTATTCAGTCAACACAGAACGTGAGAAATATCTCAGTCACAAAGAGTGATCACAGAGACTCCTGTTTTCACAAACTCTGGTGGAGAACAAGTATATCCACGCTTTGCTTTTAGAACCAAAAAAAGGGACACTGAAAAAAAGACACAGTAATATCATACTTCCAGCCACTTTATATGGCATCGGTTTTTGTCTTCCAGTGCCCTCGGAGGGAAGTGGCAGGAGGCCCTCGCCAAACTTCATGCGCTGGAAGATGAGGGTAAGGCAGCAACAGCTGGAGGAAGCCTCACTGGAAGCCGTGCCTTGGGGGACGGCCTGTTTGTCCTCAGCTTCATCAGTCTGCCATTAGGTTATCGTAATGGGAAGCAGACCGTGAGCAGATCATGGTCAGGGGATGGGAATATAACCATTACACTCCTTGTGGCATGGTAACCCCAGGATCATCTGACTTCCACGGAGACAACGGGACTTCTGCTGTAAACAAGAATGTTCCTTGCCTCCCACCTACACTGTGACTTTCCTACCATCTCTTTCTCCACTCAGACATGGAGTCAAGCTTGAGGAATGTGATGGGAACGGGAACTGATGGCCTGCTGCGTGGAGGGAAAGCAGAGAACTAAAAAATCTTACGAGGTTTGTGATAGCAGAAAGGGCATATGACCTGCTGCTGCATCTCTTGCCTGACCTATTCTTAGAGATGGGTGGATGGAAAAGGCTGACTCACCGTCTCAGCTGCAGAAGACCAAGCTGTACAGAAGGAGCCTGCCAGCCAGGGCTCCAAGCCATGCGGGATAGGAACTGCACTATTTCTCGGAGCTCGTCGTGGCAGGTGGCTAATCCCCCCCCACCCCGTCTCCCTTCCTCTGCCTCATTCCGCGCTACTCCCCAAAACAAGGAACAGACTGTCAGCAACAACCTAACTCCAGAAGTCCCAAGCGGTTCCCTTCCAGCAGGGATTTCAAGTTTTGCAGGCCTGGTTCCCTTTTGCTTTAATGGAAATCACATGTATGGGGTATCTTTTCATCAGCTACCATTTCAACAAAAAGACTTCAAGACCACTACTGAGTGATTTTGTCCATATTCATTTAGCACTGTCAGACAATCCAGCAATGCTCTAGCACATCGAGTCCCTAAAATTCTGATCCGATCAGCGTGTCATGGCTGTCAGGTCCCTTGGCCCTGATCTTTGGGAGGAGAACCTGCTACATTTCATAACAAAGTACTTCTTCAAATCTAGAAGCTCTTGAGGAAGTAAGATGAAACAATAATATTTTTTTTCCTGAAAAAGGACAATTGAATACTCTTAGCAGTCTGATGCAAGTCCACCTATAGCAAACAGTGTTGAACAGGTACCATCAAGAATGTTTTACAGGAAAAAATGTTACTTACACGGCTTCCTTTTTCAGGGAAACACTGACATCCTCCGCTGCAGTCTCTGCCTCCACATGGTCCTGTGTAAGTCTTTCCACCCTGCAAACCAGAACACACATAAAACAAATTGTTAAAAGGTATCAGCTACAATACCTGGCACAGCACAATAAGCTTTGATTAGCAGACTCGCTGGCAACTTGCCCAAGCAAAGACCAGGATCAGATCTATGACTTCCACTTGAAACCTCTTTAATCTGTGCTTCGAAGCAGCCATGTGTGGCTTTCCAGTTCTTGGAGACCAGCATCAAGAAATATAACGTTACTCTATTAATTTCCCTCCACATTTTCAAAACATTGCAGCTCCATGCTGAGCAGTATCTCACACATCTTTCTGACACATGCAACAGATATCGTATCACAGAAGCGCAGCTGCTTGGATTCTTCAGGGACATGGACTAAGTCCTGGGTCACAATGCAGCACATCCTTCTACGCGTGCTCTAAATCGTTGCTATATTTTAAAAAATTTATGGGTGGACATAAAGGAAGACATAGGTATCATGTTCAAAATCATAAGCCAAACTCCTGCCTTCTCCTCTTCAATGGCTGCCATTCTGGAGGCACCTAAAACTTGCTAGCAACCAACCACTGTGACCTAGATTAAGTAGATGGCTGCCAATACATCTCTCTCGCCTGTCCAGAAACACCTTGGCCTGGGCCGCAAATACATGGATCAGAAAATATGCACCACACCATGCAAACCCTTGGATGGACTTCAACAGGCAGGGCAGCTCACGTTACACCTCGCACGCACTGCCTGCACGAAATCCAGCAGCCACAGTCACTCTTGTTCAGACGCCTGAACAGCAGAGATGCTGTGCATGCTGTGGTGTGACTTTTAGAACTGTAACTTAGTAATTAGGAACACTGTGAAGACCAGCCCGTGGCCCACCTAAGCCCAGGGATGTGAACCCCTGAAAGTGCCCCAGCAGCCTAGGAAGTGGTCCGGGGAAGGAGGAAGGGACTTCTCGTCGCGATGTCTGAACCTGGTTGGCCTCATAGCGAAAAATTAATGGAGGCAGAAGAAAAAGAGAGAAGGACTGAAGTCTAGTGGCTACAGGAAGGATGTCTTGGAGCCACGGCCCCTCCTTCAGGGTGGCTGCTAATTTTCACATGCACCGCTCCGTGGATAAAACCTCCAGGCACCCCAGCTCTCGGGTACAGAGTCAGGCTCCAGGTCGTTTGCTCCCCTCCTGGCTGGAAGAACCCTGAATCCTTCGTTGCTCTGTGGCAAGGACAAGTGGTCCCCTGACCCTTCCTGCCTCCTTCATAGCTGGAGCACGTCATCTCTTGGAAGGGGGACGACATGGGTATAAACAAGCCTCTAAAACAAGATGGGTGCTCTGAATTGCTACGCTGTTGCTTAAAAGGCAGTGACGCTGCCGTTCCTGCCTCAAGCCCTGACTCAAGGAGTTAAAACACAGAGAGAGGCCAACGCTGCCGTACTTAGCATTGTTCATGTAGCTCTAAGCAATCCCCTGCTCAACACTTGGGGTTGTGGGGTCACATTTCTCAGGTATCCTCTCCTGCCGTTACACTACCAAGAGGCGGAAAACACAGCTCCAGGCTTTGGATTCCTCCCTGGAAGCCAAATGAATAAAAGGTATGGAGCAGGTACCAGGCATCGCTTAAGTCCTCCTTTGGTCACATTTGTACCACAGGCTCTCAATCTTATGGCAAGCGGTAATACAAAGTACCCAAAACAAGTTCTTACGCTTGTCATAAGAGGGTTCATGTCTGTATTATAACTATTTTTATGTATTAAATACTTTTGTTTCAGCTTTCTATTTAATTCTCACATTTAATGAAACAAGGAGGCTTTTCCTACTGATAAAACAGGTCCACAGAACTGAAACCATGACCTGAGCTATTTAAAGGTTAGGTGTTTGATTCAGGAAATTTTTTCATGGATGTAACAGTGCTCTACGTCATGTTATGAACTCTGCTCTATGTTTAGGCTATTGTTTAGAGGAAATGGTAAGACAAGACAGTTTTATAAACCCCAGCAACCTGCTCAGGTTGGTCCATCTTTTAGTTAAATGTCACAGACATGGGATGGTCACAGACTCACTAGTTCTGTGGTTTTTTATTATTAAGCTATTTGCAGATGAAATGTGCCTGTCTGGCACAGTATTCTTCATTTCACAGAGTCTCCCCCTCAACCCCTTTTTTGAAATTAAGTATAATTCTATTCATTTTTATGGATGCCATGCAGATATATGGCCTGTGTGAACATATTCCTCTGAAGGATGCAGGTCTTCATTGAGGAGCAGTGTCCTAAGCAGTGCAGCCATCAAGAAGAATCAACTCTGAAATTTGAGAGAGCTGCTTTGGTTGGAGCTGTAAATTACAGTGTATCCCAGCCTAACAGTAACAGACTGACAGATACCATAATTTCATCATGTGAGTTTTCAATTATGCCTACTGAGAAAACAACAAGGAGAACAATAAGTTTATTTCTTTCTTAATTAGCAGAGTGACTCTAAATTTGGTAAACTGTTGCTAAGAAGAAAATAGGGTATGAATCAGAAATATGGCAAGATAGTTGTGCACTTGTGAAAAAAAAAAAAAAGGAGGCTGCTAATGCTTATTTCAACTGGAAGAAGTTCAAGGTCTATTGTTTGTGTACTATCCACCATCCAACATTTTAATTTGCATGCTGTAACAATACCAGTAGCTAATGTAGGGACACAATTGTTTTCTTCCACAATTTTAGGAAGCATTTTTTAAAATTTTCTCATTTTATGTCCTTTTATGCACATAGATTCTTCAGGTAATGAAGAGAAAAATCTGGAAGAATTCTCCAAAGGCAGGGAACATAATAGGAAAACAATTGAGACCAGAATTAATATATCTCTTACAGATTACATTTGGCCTCTCCTTATTGCTTAATCTCCACTTCTTTACTTTTTGACTACTAGTGGGATGACTCTGGGAGTTTTTAGTCACATGTAACATTTTCTACTTTATTTAATCTATGGAAGTTTATAATTTCTTGAAGGCAGATCATTCCACTGTCGTTTACTCTGACGTTACTGGGAAGTTACAGTATAAAACATTATGGTTTAGAAGTTTTTTAATGTTAAGAAATAAATCTGTTAAGGATCCTTGTAAAACCTTGTCAAAAACAATTATACACATGGGCACACAATCGAGATGAAGGGAAATCAAATGGACATGTATCAGTCAATAATTAGTATGCAAAAAGCCCAGTTTAAAATTTAGCAATAGACAATGTAGTTTTCAAGTACCACAAGTATTTATTTCCTGAGGAAAATGGGTTTCTGGGAATATAACACCAATGGTGACATGCAAATGTAGTTGTCTTTATCAGAGACAGGTGCCTAGAATATCTTTTTGGTCAGTGAGGAGAACAGTCTGTCCTAGGGTACCACTCACCCAATCCTGATGCTGGCACCTAAACCGATCAGCTGCACCTCTCCCAGGAAGTGCCCACTGCTCTCTCTTAACTTTATAGGTGGGTAGAGGTGACTAGCTTACATGGAGACATCCACTCATGGCAGAAGTCTCAAGGACAGCAAGATGAATCTCCTGATTTTGCTCAATATGCAGCTAAGTGGTAAAAACTATGTTTGCAGCAGAATGACATTCTAGAAGCTGTGCAACCAAACTGTAAGAGTGGCAACAGCCCCAACTCTGAAGTTGTCTGCTGAGAACCTTCAGTTCCAGGTCTTGCTTATGTTTTGGATCATCCTGAATTCCACCAATAAGTCCAGAGTCTAGGCAGTCTAGAAATGGGGCTTATATAATCTAATTTCAGATTTCTGTGATATAGGCAGAACATTTCGCCTGCTGTTATAGACCGTTCAGAGAATCTCATCAGAACTGTTTCAGACATCTGAGAGAAAACCCATCCTTGAAGGGTGAGAGGATGAGAAAAGTAGTCTAAGGTAACCAGTTGAGATGTGTCTGCAGCGCAGGTGTCCACTTTCAGGTGAGATGAATCCTGTGCTAAGTGTCCAAATCTCATTCTCCGAGCTAGCTGTGGCCTCTGATGGGAACACCAAACGTGAGGAAAACTATTTAACAGCAGGTGGAAACACAGAACAGGTCATACCATTGCGCTGGTATGCAAGCTGTCTCTGCATAAGGTGAGGTATTGCTTAATTAGTATTAAGGTAATACTCCCCAGGTAAGTTGGGGAGTCAAGGCTAAAGTATGGTAATTCTGTCCAAAAATATGTAATATAAATGAAACGTAACCAACACGAACCACAGGATCAGAAGGCAGCCTTTGGAGGCGAGGCTGTCTCATTTAGCCAACTGTAATGGTAAAATTGCCTAGGTAACAGTGTCAGAAGCACCAACTTTTGAATATAGCAAAATTGGAACTGATGAGGAAAAAGTAACTAGGAGTAGGTTGTTTATTTAGGAGGAGTATAGGCAGAGAAAAGGAGGTGCAAGGGTGGTAAAAAGGTGGAAAAGGTAAAAAGAGGATTAGGGTATCCAATTAGGCGAAGAACGAAGACAGTGAGAATATGCTAAAAGCAAGAGCAGGGACATCTGCAGGCAGCGGTGATGCTGACCTGGGGGCACAAGCCCACTGGGAGTCCCTCTGGGAGAGCCCACAGGTCTCTCCACCAGGCGTGTTCCTGAAGGACTTCCTGTGGGAGGGTGGAGTGTGAAGGGATACGCTTGTAAGGAAGGATAGGTCTATATCTCAATACCAACTGCAGGAGGAACGGCAATAGAATTGCAACTCAGTAGTCCTTTTGTGCAACTTACACAATTTCTTTATAGTAATTTTGTATGAATACTAATACCAACAATAAGCAATAGAATTGTAATTCAGCATTTCTCGCAGTGTTGTAGTTGTGAATTAATACTACTAATGACAGTAGTGTGTTACTCAGCCAATTAAAATATTACTAGGTTCTTCGAGGTGTGTTCTTTAATCAGCAAACATCCTAAGTTACGTCTGACATCTCCAGTCTAAAGGAGGAGAGTTGGATTTGCGGCTTAAGACCCCTCTGCAGCGCTTTCACTTCACCCTGCTGGCACCAAAACTCGCTGTCCATCCCCTCCTCCTGCGGGCAGGAGCGCAGTTTTGATTCTGGTCACGCACACAAGTACGTGCTGCCCCAGCCATGTGGGTTCCAGCCGACTTGCTCTGGGGTCTGAAAACCAGGTGGAAACTACCACACGTGAAGGGCTCGAGACAGACCCCCAGCTCTGTGAGCAAGTGGCACAGATCTGCTTAGGTCCACCGTGTTCATAGTTAGGCATCTCTAGGGCAGATTTACCTTGCAGAGACCAGGACAGAGCAGTCCAGATGAATATCTGCAATCCACTCTCTTTTACTTACCAGCTTAGGTATCTCCTCAGAGGTCCATAAGAGTATGTCTAGCTCATGGAGCCTGACCTACTGGAAAATGTGGTTACAGCTTCTTTATTTTTAAAATAGAGCTGGAGAAGATGAGGGGGTAGAAGAGGACTGAGCGGAGTAGCTTTACTCTGCCCCACTCCTTGCACACGTTAGCGTGGCAGTCACTTTGGAAATGGGAGACCTAACTGCAGTTCTCTGATGGCAAATACCAAAGATGCCCCTACTCCTGGGAAAGCTTTAACCAGCAGGATGTGAACTAGGCTGGAATGGATGGAGTAAGGGAATGAGGAAAGCAATAAATGGAAAGGGAGAAGAGGGACTTTTCCAACTCTCCTTTTAATATTGTTGGGTCACTGAGCTGGACTGAACGTAAGATTGATGGTTCAAGGAACATGAACGCTACTTAAACAGGAGCAAGAGAAAACATGTAAGTAAGTGTCATCTATGTTTGTAAAGCTTGTATATTTGCCTAGTGTAAACACCTTCTCATTTTTATGTATGTGAAATAGCAAGCATAAAATGTGGGTGTCCCAGCACAAAACCTTTTTTTGCCCTCTTGCTTTCTCATACTCTTTTTGTCCCAAAACAGTATTACTTATGTTAGTGTATCTTCAGCCAACAAAAGACAACTTCTCTTCCGAGAATTCATAGAGAGTTCTGCTTTTGACTTGAATGCAGTTTCTTTCAGCCCAACTCTTAAAAAAACCAGAAACATATATGTAGTTCCCTTTAAACTTTTCCGCACATTAATGATTTATTTATTACTAATCTTGGCCACGTTTGTGTAATCGTTATCTCTGCGTGCCCATTCAAGTACCTTCACTTCAAGGGTTGGTATTCTGACAAAGAACAAAGGCAACCAGATGACAGACCTCAAAGTACAGTTCTACAAGTACCAAAAGACCAGGAAATATAAGCCATTTCCTTACATGCAGCTCAAAAACTATTACGGAAATGATAATAAAAATATTGCAACCTGGAATCAAAAGCCTCTGCACACTGACATTTTCTTTGATAAAGTTCTGTAGGTTGCAGTTGTGCATTAACTTCTGTCCTGACGGGCCCCATTCCGTTCTATCAATTGGAGCAGCCCCTCCAAGCCGGCTAAGTTTCACCAAGAGATGTCTTAGAAGGTCTGGGAGCTTGCTGAAAAGCTGAACTATGACCGGGGGTGCTCCATACCGCACGCCTCTGCGGCGTGGTGACGAGCCAGGCATTTGGATGCTTCACGTGAGACTTCAGCCTGGAAGCCCTGAGGGGGTTCCTGGCACGCCTGCGAGGCACCTCTGTCACCTCCAGGGAGACCAGCCCAGCCCACACCTGGACCTCTGTCTCCATGTTTGGCTTTTGGCTGTCAAAAGTCACATTAAATTAAAATTTTGTTTATAAGGCCCTGACTTAGAAACACTAACTTTCTGCTTCCTTCCAAAAAAGGAGAAAAAAATAAAGTAGGAGTGTGGCAGGGTGTTCTTGCTGTTGATGAACCAGAGAGGAACTTCATTGCTTTCAAATGTAACTGCACAGTTGTATTTGCTCAAAACCAGCGTTTTACTCCCTAACAGAGTTGAAAACATTTGTTGCCTGGGTGCCAAACTTATTTCTCTAGAAACATGTATAAACAACCATTCAAGACAACTATGGAGAAAACTGTTGGTGGGGAAGGATTGCCCAGCGTCAGGCTTGGTCTGCGAAACGCTCTGTCCTCAGAGCTACAATGCCAAAGAAGGAACCAGCCATCTGAAGCTGCCTGCTCGCACTCCAGTAGCTACCAGTGCACCGGACAGTAAGACCACTGTGAAGACCTTACTTGGCGAGGGAAAGGGAGAGATAAATTGGCACAATCAGAGAGGAAGGAAAAGATGTGGGTGTGGATCCTCTCTCCAACTGTTCTGAGAATTATTTCGTGAAGAAATAATTCTTTCTTTCATATTTTGAATGGGAGCCAGAACCTTTTCTAGACTGGATGCATGGCAGTTGGAGTAATCTACTGCGTGACCTCAATATCATATGAATGTTTACAGTTCCCACCAAAAGTAGGGAAGCCATGTATTCACACACCCTTCAGTTGAGAAAAAACCTGGAGGAGGAAACTGGTCCCAGGAGAAACACGAAGAGACTTACCATCAGCCGTACTCAGAAAAAGCTGGTCTCTTAACAACTGCCTAGTGCAGTCTTCCCAATGCAGTGAGAACAGCAGTGCTTGTGGCAATCAACTACGAGTTACTGATTGGTGCGGAATTTCAAACGCCACCTCCCTCCTGTGATGGAGTTTATCGAGAGAACTGGGAGGCAGGTCGCCAAGCAAGCAAGCAGGTGCTTCGGTTCTGAGTCCTGACAGGCATGGAAGTGTCAACAGAGGAGGAGTATCCAAAAGCGGCACTGCTCCAACGAACTGGGATGCCCATGCTCAATGTTTGGGGTGAGGGAAGGAAAGGCAAGAGAATATGAAGTCTCTGATGCTGAGAAGACCCCAACAAATGGAAACTTGTCTCCTCAAGTGGGTTTCAGCAAGTATGTTGAAGCCAGCAATGGGAAACATGAATTCAGTACCTCTCAGAAGTGAAGCTATAAAAGAATTTTCTCCTATGGGTTGGCTTGTGGCTTCTGATTATATGAACTTTCTGTCACATGGCCTTAATCTGAAGGCTGCATAGTTTCATTTCAAAGTGAAACTTCACAGCTACACATGTTCCCTTTATTTGAGGTACTATTTACCATCCCCTCTTCAAGTTAAAGAGTTCTCTTGTTGCAGTCTTGAGACACTGCCTTCTAACAACTGCAGAAGCCAGACATGATACAGTGTGAACCTACCCTTCACGTTTTCATAAAAGTGTTTCTAATTTCATGGCTTTCATCCAAACACATATTTACCCAGCAAACCAGATGGAATCCAGAAGGAGCTGCTGTGATATAGTAGGCATTAAAAAAAAGTAATGTCTTTAAGAGGCTTAGTCAGGGAGTAAATCTTAAAAGCTGCCTAAATATACAGTACAGATATTTGAATAACTGTCCAGGGGTCTTGCCCATTTGCCCAACATGAGGTTGTTTGCAAACAGTACACTTCCGAGCAAGCAGCGTATGCCGTGACATAGTCTTCTGTCAAGAAGTCAGTGAATGGAGGTCTCATATTTTACAGTGGACTCAGTTGCATTTTGCCTTTTTTCCCCTCACAGAGATGACTATACCTTATCTTAAGAAAGGGACTAGAATACAAGATGGGAAAATCCAGATAAAACATTTTAAAATGTCAAACAATAAAAAATATTTACCACTATAGACAAATTTATCACTGCTGCTTATTTTTGAAGAATCTGTAATGCCATGGGAAAGGGAATCCTAAAAGGCAGCTGCGGGTATCTGCATGAATGTGCTCCAGCTCTCAGGAGCTAAAGATGCAGAAGACTCTTCCTAGAACAAAACTGCATCCAGAGGAGGCATAACAATGTCCTCTGGCACTTCCCTATTTGAGACAAGTGACTTAGTTGCCTACAGGAATGACAATTTTTGCCTTAATCAACAACTAAGGCTTGAACATGCATAAGCAAGAGAGCAGTGATGCTGCGGGGAGACCTTCTTGCAGATTTGCAGCACTTAAAGGGGGCCTACAAGAAAGGTGGAGAGAGACTTTTTAGCAGGGCCTGTAGCGATAGGACAAGGGGTAATGATTTTAAACTAAACGAGGGTAGATTTAGTCTATATATGAGGAAGAAATTTTTCACAAGGGGGGTGCTGAACCACTGGCACAGGTTGCCCAGAGAGGTGGTAGATGCCCCATCCCTGGCAACATTCCAGGCCAGGTTGGATGGGGCTCTGAGCAACCTGATCTAGTTGAAGATGTCCCTGCTCATGGCAGGGAGGGTTGACCAGATGATCTTAAAAAGGTCCCTTCCAACGCAAACTATTCTATGATTCTATGAAGTGTGAAGGCTTACGCAAGGCATAAGTTAGTGGACAGTGTAGTCACCTCATAGGTGGATTTACGCTGCACAGTTGATCTAAAATATTTTCAATAAAGGAATGAGGGTAAAGACACTGTCAGCCCTTAATGTGAATTTGGCTTTTGTCCAGTATCTTATATTACTGGAATAAAATCCCCCTTCCCATCCCTAAGAACAGAAAGACATTTGTTCACATGCTAGTAGCATAATAATGAAACACAGCATCCACGTATTAAAGTAGCAATTTCTATATTTAACTACTTTTAGTTTCCGAAGTCTAGTCATTTTCAGTTCTGGAAAGACATCCAAATAATGATATCATTTGCTTCAAACAATAGAAAGTCTGGATGCTATTCTATATATGGAGATTTTTTTTAGTCTATTTATAAACCACGCCAGTTATTTGACCTGTCTAGTTTACTCACCTACGTAAATTGGCAGACTCAGGAAACTTACTTAAGAACGTATTATTCTTAGGGATTGGTAAACGTGAAAAGTTGCTAAATTATACTTCAGAAATGCATCCAGTATGTCTGAAAACTCATCTGCACCTACTACCCTAAGAACCAACCAACCTGCCAACGTAGGAAACGTTTCTGATTTTAAACCAGCAGCAATGCAATTGCGTTAGCCCTGCTCACGGGGAAGGGACTGACAGAAACCAGCCGTACAGCTGTATCGTCTGTATTCGGGCAGTGCAGTGCAACGGTGCCAGGGCTTCCCGAAACGTTAAGCACAGCCACCGAGATTTTAGTCCAGTTTCATGACTTGTACACTTACTTAAAAGTGCTTGCTTGCGTATGAACTGCATTTATTCATTGAACTGGTTAGTTAGGTTTCCCTGAAGAATAGCTGTTTACAGCTGTAACCTGCTGACCTGGTTCTTTCGCATTCAGAGATCCTGGGAGGGTTTGTTTTTTTTTAATCTTTGGGACAGTTTTTTAACGGCCTTCTTTAATCCCGTTGTGCCTGCAGAATCAAATATAGCAGAGAGAGAAAGAGAGCTGAGTTGAAGTTCCTCCTGCAGAATTACTTACTAAATTGCAATTAGAAATATATACCAAGAACTGGAAGTATAGGGCTGTCACTGAAAGCATGATTTGAAAGGAATGATTTGCACAGGTTTATTGGTGATGGCACAGATTGACTAACACATGCTGATGGGCAAGTCTAGTCCAGTATAACTCTTAGAGCCCCAGCTTAGTTTTCAGAGTTGGCTATTAGACAAATGACTGTACTAGAAACATTAAATGTGGAAATTTGCTATGCAATTTTTCAGAACTGCTTCTTGGGACTGGACTGGTATTTCCTTAAAAGTAAGAAGAATGGATAAGAGATTTGCAAACTTGAAAAAGAACTACATTTGATGATGGAAGTGTTTACTGCCAACTGCTTGGTCAGATGCAACACCCACCATTTCCTTTTTATTTCAGTCAAGAAAAAGCCCATGAGAACTAGCTTTCTTACTGACCCATTTCACTTTTCAGTTTAGATTTCAAAACTTAACCTCCTCCCTGAGCCTTCTCTGCTCTAAGTTGATCACTGTTGCCACCAGTAAAATCCTTGGTGGTAAAATAAAAAAAAAAGCAGATTGTTATAGGGGGTATACCAGGTAAAGAAGGTATATTAGAGGACCTGACATATCAGGACTATATGCAGACCTCTGCCAAAGTTTTGCTATTTGCAATGGGGTCAAGACAGGTAACCTAAAATATGGAAAAAGATGTACAGAAAAAAAGATCAATCTCTTCCTTGTGGATATAAAAACTGAGAGCCAGCTGTTAGTGATAACCTCCTTTCTTATCCACACACTTTTGATTAGCAAAATGTCTTAATATATTTTCTCAGAAGAGAAAAGAGGGACTTGCAAAAGCTCCTTTTAATTTATTTTTTTATTTATTTTGCATATAAGATGTCCCAACACGCATAAGAAACACCTGAAAAATTCAAAGAGGAGAAGCATTATAATTCCTGCTCTTAAAACTTACACGATGTATTTCAGTTCCCACTTCTACCAAAAAGCTGTTTTAGTTGCTTACCTACTCGGGTGACAAAATCTATAGTTCATCATAACGCTTATTTTGTGTAGCTGTAATCTGTAAATGTCAAAATCTGAAAGCTGGCAAGGCCGAATTATTTTCTTCTTGATACTAAAAAATAAGTAACAGTAATTTTTTTCTTTTGATATTTTTTCATCCTTCGCACCCACTTCTACATAAATTTCATGGGAGGGGTGGAAAGTTTTTTTTGGAGGGGGAGGCTCAATTTCTTTCAAAGTATCCAATTGACTATAAAAGAATATTACCACAGCCACAGGGTGAAACGCTGGCTCAGGAGAAGATAATGTAGAATGCACTTTTACCCAGAGTAAGAAAGACAGGACTCATCTTTCCCATATGTACCACTGATTTGTGACTTGCAATCTGCTTCGGTTCAGTTCGGCAGCTGGGCTGCTTTCTGCAATGCTGCAGAACTGAGGGGAACGCACTTTCCCAGAGTCACATCATGAGTCACTGGTTCCGCTTGGTCTAGGACCCAAGACCTTCCTGCCGTCCAGTGCATTTCCCTAACCAACAGACAAACACTGTCTGCATTGCTGCAATAAGTCTTGTGGCTCAGTCTCCACACCAAAAATGCTCTTATCACAGTACAAACAACTAACATACTGAGATTATAAACAACCAAATATCAAGCTTCTTTAAACGGACTTAAGTGATGTCATCTGGCTTCTCTTTAACATCCTTTCTCATTCGATGCTTGTCTTTTTGCAAAGAGATCTACAAAAGTCCAGAAATGTTCCTGCCTTGGCAGTAAGGAGTAGACAATAGACATGAATTAAGTAAGGAATACACCTATAGTTCACTGTATCAGAAATGAGATGGGCTTGACTCTTAGAAGAGGTAGAAAAGACCCCTCAGTGCTCATCAAGCTCAAAGGTCTTAGCGACTGGTAACTGATGCTTTATTCAGAACATGTTTCCTGTAGAAGCTGTACACCCCACCTAACTCAGGAAGAATAACCCTGAATTAGGAATCCAGCAGAGGCAACCAGCAGACTGGATGTATGTATGTATTCAGCTTTGCTATAAGGAGCTTTCTGGGAAACTTCTTACAGGTGATGTCAGCTCAAAATGTTGATTTTGAGACAGAATGCCCAAAGCCCAAGAATGGATCTTAGAAATACTTTATCAGCAATGGCATGGAAATAAACCTGGGACTGCAATGATCATGTTAAAGGGTCACAATATTGCTAAAAAAAAAAAAAAAAAAAAAAAAATCCAAGCTCTGTCTCCTTGAAACTTCACAGATCATATCTCATGCCTCTTCTTGGACCAGATCTTCAGATTAGGGACCAGTAATGAGTCTGTTGATGTCTTGGGCAGGTACAATCGTAGCACGGCAGTGGTCAGGCCTCTGTAAGCTCTGAAACATAAAACCCCAGTGGCTTTTACCTGACATAAGATGCAAGACTCTGCTAAACTCCAAAGCCTAGTAGAGAAAGACAGCTCTGCACATGTAGACTGAGGAATCAGGAGTCTAGTGAATCATTAACATAGGTATGGCTCAACCACTGTCAAGACTGTTCTCCAGGGGACCTTTGCTCTCCCACACAAAGCCACAGCTTCATTTTCAGGCATCAGGAGGTAATGGAAAAATCACATATTTGTCTTGTCTTTCTTTTCACTGATCATGGAAACCACATTTTGTGAGCGGGACAGATCTCAAACGCAGGAAGTTTCTGGAAGAACTCGACTAGGTTTCCCCTCCTAGCAGAATCCTCTCTCACCATTTACTTTTGTAAGAGAGACTCCATGCTTGAACCGCTGAACGCACAGTAAAATAGCTTCATTGCTGCCTCTTCACTAGATCTTTCTTTCTGTGTTCTTTTTTCCCAGCCTCTAACAAATTTTTCCAGTTCATTTTTGAAAGGCAGGTCTTTTTCATGAATAGGTAACACATGCTGGATCAGTAATGAGGTTCTGAGACCTACCATGCTTTGTCAGCAAGAGCTGTTGTTCACAGATGGATCTCACTACGCCTGCACTTGAGGTGCTGAGCACTGACTGTTCAGCACCTGCAGGCTCCATAACTAGAACTTCATTTCCCCGTCTAATGAGATGAGCAACGGTCCCCAGCAGATTCACACCCTCTGTTTATATTGCTTAGTTTCTAATCTCTTCCCTTTTGTATCCTGAAAGGTAAGAAGAAGAGGGTTTCCCCAGTCAGATCCTGGAACCTGTTTAACTGAATTGGAAGATGCTAAAAGAAGTCTTGGAGGTATTTACTCCAAACCTCATCCTCTTTATTTCCTCAGTGTGTACTTACATACGCACAAGTGTAATTCGTTTTCCAGCTGTGAAATATAATAGTTTTTCTTCTGGCTCTTTTTCCTTACTTTTCTGTTTCTTCTGACGAACAAACTCTTGGGTTCCACTCAGGCAATTGCTTCTCAGTAGCAGGAGATCCTGGATCAGCTGCTACCTTTGTTTCAGTTTCAATTTTGCTGCTGAAGTACAATCTTTTAGTACAGCTGGACCACTTTTCTCTACAGCTCCCAGTTTTCATGGCACCAACTGTTTACATAGTCCATTCAGAATATTTATTCTGAAGTTCTTATTTCTGATAACCCAAGAAAAATATTTCAGTTTCCTCAGACTTTTTTGACTGCTGCCCATTACCTTCCTTACGCATAGACATGCTCTTTCCTTCTCTCTGTACAAGACCTAGGTCACCAGATCATGTGGAGAACTCCCTAAAGTAGATTATAGTCACACTAACATTAACCCTTACTTTACGGCATTAGTGATTTCTGCTGTCCACTCTTATGCAGAACACAGGCTTTAGTAGCTTAGGAGAGCGCTTCTTCCTACTGGTGTTCATGTGCTTCTGTATTATATGCGAGCCAGATTTTGGAGTCTGGGTCACTACTGATGCAGCTAGGCAAGATACTAAGAATATGGGCATGACAAGAACAATCCTTGAAGACCTTGGTATGGTAATAATAAAGCCCCCTTACAGATTTCCCTTCTCCTATTTACTAAGCAAGAGAAAGGGTATCTATGGTCACAAATTTCACAGAAATTCTTATGACTTTCTGATGCCCCGCTGCTTCTCACTCATCCCCAAAAACTATCTGCCAGAGAAAACAGCCAGTAGGTCTGAATTCAGTTGTCCCACTAAATCAAACTATACCCCTTGATCATGGAAACCGAGCCTCTTGTTGCACACTGGAGAACTGCAGCACCATCATAAACTATGATGTTGTTGGCTGTGAATTCCTGCTCCTATGTGAGCCAGGATCCCCTGGCAAATGAGAAAGTTTTTTCTGCTTGTGCTGTTTTTTATTACCTTTGGGTAACTAAGAAAACATTAGTTCTTGTGTTTTCCTCATTAAGCCACAGCAATAATATCAAAATTGTGTAAAAAGCTACCTTTAAAACCTCACAATAGCAGAAACCCTCATGTTCCACACAAATTATTTTACTCCTATAGACCCAAATCCCAATATGCTAGTCTGTACAAAACCACAACAAATGTGACTTACCCACGGTGGTAATAGTCTAACTCTTTCCTGTCATCTTTTTCTAGCAACAGGGGACCTAGATGAAACATGACTTACATGACTGAAAGCATCAGTTTATGCCAGATGCTGATAGAGTAATAGGATGCATTACACAAACAATTTTTGGCTCTTGTATTTTGACCAAAAATACAAGTTACTAGCCACCCCTGTTTCCTATTTTATCTTTTTTTAACATTTGATGCTTTCAGGGGGAGAGCAGTACGCTGCTGCCATGCTTTTCTATGTCTGTTTTGCTAGAAACAGCTGGCACAGCTGGCGAGAGGGAGGTTAACTTACTTCTCACTCCCCCCCTGCCCCCACCGTCCCCATCCCAGGAAGGCAGTGGGAAAGAAGGAATTGTTCTTCTGAACTGCACATCCGTCCCGTCTCCTCCTGGGAAGAGACAGCTATTTCTTATCTTGGCTGTTTTACATGACTGAAATGGGAAGGGAGAGTTCGTAGGAAGGAAATCAGAGAAAAGAGAGCGAGACCTCTCTGTTTCAGAGCATTGGAGGGAATGGCTGTCTTACGTACCAGAAGGGTGGGGTGGTTGGTGGTGGTGGGGGTGACAATGCTGTAGGTAATGATGAGCTAGAAAACCTCCACTGGCAAAAAGTAAAACTTTTTGGTGAAAAGATCTTAGATCTGCTACCTGCTCATTATACTTTTGAAAGACGTTTAAATGAATGCCTTTACATTATTTCAGCCTGAAAACTTCTTGTCAATAGTGATTGTCCCCTGAGATCCTAAAGAAAAGATGTGGCTATGTTATTCATGCCTCAAAGATAGAAAGGAAAGAAAAACATCCTTTTTGCACTATTCTAGGACACACTGCCCCTGGAAATAGGGACTTTATGGCTAAATCTAGTATAAATATTGTCATTTGGTAATACTTCAACAAATGACAGCAGGGTTAACTTAGCCTTCCCACTGGGGATCATAAATGAACACATGGTTTTTCTGAGAAGACACAAAGAAATTTTAATTATCCCACTTAGGAGAAACTCTATTTAAAGGACACAGACTTGAAACATGCGAGTGGCAAACTTCAAAAGATCTGGAGTTACAGATAAGCACCCAAAACACAGAGTACTTATCTGAAGCTTATCTGGACTATTTGATGCTCTGCAAAACAGTACCAGAAATCCTGTACCAGCAGGCTTTCCGCGGTAATTTCAGAACTTCCTTTCAGGCTAGAAACTTGATCTGTTTGGTGGTAATTCCTCACCTCTGGACCTTGCTCAATAACGCTGAGAACACAGAAACCAGTAACTTAAGAAACTCCCGTCATGGAAGTGCTAACCGGGTATTTCAGAACCCAAAACTCCCCACGCAGCAACGGGAGCTTGGACAGACTCAGCCAGTTTCTCCTGTGAAAGCAGACGGTCTGACGAGCAGCCCTTTCCCAAGAACTCCCGTGGACAGCGAGTCTTCTCCACAGCCCAGAGAAGGAACATCATCTGTTGGCATCTGCCAATGGACCAGGCTTTATCCGGCTTCATTGAACATTTATTTTCTAGCATTTTGGACCTTTGTGTTAAAAACAACTAAGTTAAAAAGCGTAGAAAACGGTATGCACAAACACGTTCGCAAAAATTTGGGAACTTCCCTGCGTAAACAGGGGTCCTAGTAAACTGCTCTGGTCCTGAGAAGTGGAAAAATGCGTCTCTGTGGTGAAAAAGATTCCAAGCAGATTATTTCTTCCTTTCTTTTTTTCCTTTAGGAAAGCAAGAAGACTTAATTCAGTAAAGCCTGTTCGGCGTGGCTGGGGCTCTGCGTGGATCCCTGCACCGCTGCACTTTCTGTAAAGGACCAGAAGCCCCGCAGGGGCGGCTGCGCGGGAGCTGGAGGGA
>NW_010556938.1:0-6135 GCF_000687285.1 Phaethon lepturus
AGCACTGCGCTGCGGTGGGTTGCGGGCAGCCCGCTCGCCCTCCGGTGCGGTTCAATGGAAGCTTCAGGTAGACCTGCAAGGCCGCGGGCAGCCGCCGCCTGTCGAGCCCCCACAGCCGCCCCGGGAGCCAGCTGGCTCGGCAAAGTGCGGGGTGGGCCAGCCGCGAAGACACCCACCGCAACGCAGAAGCGAGCAGTAGTTGTTGGACACTTACGTGCAGTAATGCAAGTCCCGAACTGCAATAGCTTCTGTAGAATAATAATGAAAGTAAAAGAGTTAATAAATCTTCAGTCAGCTTACTTGCCAAATGGATAGTGCTAGCTTAAAAGCACTGGAAATAATTTTCAAAGGAAAAATACAGGTAAACGTACTGAACATAGGGGTTTATCAAGTCTTTATAACCCATGGATTAATTCTCCTTACAGAGTATCAGTACTCTGATATCAGATCAGGTATCAGTATCCTTGGCCAGTAAAATCATGTTCATTCATTGATGACTCCTAATTTCAAATTAGTCTAAAAGTCTAAACATACATTTAAAATTATTGCAGTTCCAAGCTTACATCTGCAATAAAACTTCTCAGGAGAGCAGGAGGGTTTTTAGTTTTAGGTCACTTACTTCTAAGCAATAGAGAACAAATTAAAGTAGACAATAACCTCCTCTCCGTGAATTCTCCCACTACCTTAGCAATTAAGACTCGTCATACAAATTTGTGTAATTAAGTGGCATCGTAACCAAGCTGTAAGTGCTGAAAACTAAAGTTTTAATAGAAGCTATGCTCTGTTATTTAACCAACTGCCACACTACCGCTCATTGTTTACCACTCTAAATCTTCCTCTTCTAGATGTTAAGATGCTTCTTATCCTAAAAACTTAATAGTATCTAAGTATAACTGCTTTTTAATGAGCTCCCACTGGATCATACACAAGGCCTTTATGACATCTCTACTCCTCTCTTCCCCTAGTCTCTGTTAAATGATGAAATATCTAAAAAACTCTGACAAACAAATTATATAAGTTTTCTGCTTCAATCTTACATTGACGGCTTTTTTTTTTTTACAGCAGAAAAAAGAGCATCTTCCATGGTCAATATATGAAAGAGAAATTTCAGGTTCTGGCAAACAGAGTAAATCTACGCTGTAGCAAAGGAAGAAAATTTGTTGTGATAAAGGGAAAGAAATGGAATTAACTGAAAAGTTAGGCACATGCTATAATAGAAGAAAGCAGATTGATGACTACAGTGATCTTGCAGTTCCTGCACTGTGGAAATCATGAGTGCATGGATTCCACTGCAGTATGCTCACATAGTATTTCGTGGGCATCCATGACAAAACACACAATACTGTGGGCAAATGTAACTCTCAGTACAGAAGTTTCCTCCATGGTTTTGCATAGCTGACCTCACCTATGCACTTAAATATACTTGATATTCTTGGAAGCCGCATAGATGCCACACCACTTTAGCCAAGAATACAGAGGCTTTAATCCATTTATTCCATCAACCTATATTTTCCTTCACTTTCAGCAGCTGCTCTGGTTTAAGTGTTTAAATCAGGAGTTTAACCAAAGCACCCTCTCAGCTAGTAAGCAAGACACTTCTGACACCTTGAAACGTAATATCAGGGAAAAGTCTAAGCTAAGTCTAAGCCACAGCTCTGCCCTTGGATCAGAATGACGCCAAACTATTACTGTGAAGCTTTTCTAGACTTGCACCAACTGAAATCACACCTGAACTCAAAACAGACTGGAATGAAAGCTAGTGACAGCAAGTTACAGCTCCAAAATTATAAAGTACCCATCAGAGTCAGAATGTGACTGTTCTCTAAGTAAATTTAGGATGTTTTCTACTGCATATCACCTTAAAGTACAATACGAGGAGGAAAAAGGAAAAAAGGCAAGATTGATTTCAGACTTAATACAGACATGAGTCATTTAAACTGGGCTGGGCATAGATCCACACTATGTGCCCATTAGAAGTGCCACTGGATGACTGCATTCCCATTACAAAATATATGCAGTGACCATTGCTCACTGCTATCAAGTAAAAGGCAAGTAAAACCATGCCATGCCAAAGGAGAAAATATAGCCCAAAAGCAGCTAGGGTAAGATATCAAGAATCCTAAGGAATAGAGAGACTTAGCACAACAGAGATAAGAAAGGACTAAACTAATCATCTAGGCATATGAGATCATCATAATTTTAATCTTCTATACAAAAGCACTTGAAAATATGAAGTATGCAGATGTCAGTGCTTGGAAAATAAAAGCCTCCCTTTTAAAAATCATTGATCTGAAGTGCATACAGAAATAAGATACACGGTGGGGATCAGATACGTACGGAATTTGGTCCTTGTTCCCTGTTGCATATTTGATAAGAGATTTCTTTTTATTACTTTTTAATTCATTATTGTAAGTGTAATCTCAGTCAAGTCAAATCACTTCATTAATTAAAAGGGATTGAAAAGGTCCTTAGCTACTGGATTCCACAAAGGCCCAAAAGCTCAGGCCTGTTTACAGGAGGTCGTATTTCATTTGCTGCCTATGTCAAACCAGAACCCGCCAGGCCCTTGCCAGGCCCCAGAGACGAGCCAATCAATGTCTGCTCGCTAAAGCCCCTCGCATGAATCCATTTAAGCAACGTGGATGCTTCCTGTCGAAAAAAGAAATGGTCTCTTGGTATCTCTGATAGAAATTAGCCATGAATTAAAAGAGAAGCACAGTTGTTTTGGAAGAAAGCCAGAACCAGAATTAATAGGCCATCTGAGCCTCTTGAGTGTTGAATCCCATTTGTTAGCAATTCTTTATGAAAGATTTCCCCTCCCTACCCCCGTTCTGACCAAACCCTTTACGCTGTCTCCTGAAACTAAAAATCATTCAGTTAAATTTTAACCAGCTGGGAAAAATATGAAAGATACTGTCTTTTGTCAAACATAATTTTAGAAACGGGCTTGATATTTGTACTACAATAACCCATTTGCCCTCTGTCTCCTTTGAAATACACATTTCCTCATGACTCATCATCTCTCCATGCTTCGCTGCAGTAGCAGGACCACTGACACAGATGGAGTTGCACTAGACATGAGTTTGGCTCAATTTAATTTCAGTAATTTTGACAGGAACTTGTAAAGGCTTTCACTGTACATTTAATTACTACTATCCTGTGCAAATGGAATAATCTATCTTGTTGCCAATCCTTCTAGCCTCAGAAGCTTTGCATATAAGTTTAGTAGCAATGAAATTAAAGAACTTTTAGAGATCTCATCTTAAAATGCTCTAGACTCCCATTTTTACAACAGACAATTTAGTTCAAGTCTGGTTTCCAATGTTAGTTGAATTTTCTCCAATTTTTGGTGTTTAAGCATAGGAATTGGGGCAGGGGGGACTGCTTTGTTTTCTTTCCAAAACACGACATCAAATTCCGGTCCAATTACTAAAAACTTTAGTTCTTCCAGAAAACTGAGTACCCATTTTTCTCAGAAAAGGTTGTGAGGACTTCTTGAGCAGGACATCTCAAAAATCCACTGCTGACAACTAGGCTGCTCAGTCCTTAACTGAAGCTGTATGATCTGGAAGCAGACAGTGCTACACCAGGTGGACCTCAGTACCCAATCACACAGAAGAGGAAAGAAAAAAAGACCCAAAACCAAACATCTTTGTTCTCTTCAGCCTCCTCGTTTCTTTCCGAGTTTTGCTATTCTTAGCTGAGGTATCATATTTCTCTTTTCAGACTGTAATATTTACTATGGTCTGCCTTTTTCATTCTATTCGCATAATCCCTAGAACAAGACGACATTAATCCAGGTTGATGCTTTGTATGCTCAGGCTATGCAAATCAATAATTTGTTAATAATATTTATAAGCATATAATTGGGAATGTGATTAGTTTTAGAATCATCAGCTAGCTCAAAGGATCCCACTTGGTGATAGTGAATACTTGGAGCAGTAAATGGGTTTTTTAATCATTCGTTCAGAACATTGACTTTGGTTATGGGGAAGGTTAAACCTGACCTTCGCTAAACCTGGCTTCTCTCCTGCAGACAAGTAGGCAGTTTTACAGCTTGCTCTCTCTTGCAGACACATACACCCCACAGACTTTCAGGACAGAGGACATAATTTGTGTAATTAAATGTTTAATTGTGACTGGGAAGAATTTTCTGGTTTCTCTAAACAGCAGTAGTCAAGTGATTATTTGGCTACTTCCTGACTTCTCATTTGTTCTCATTATTTTCAAAGGCCCTTTTTTAAATTGATTGTTTTGAAGAACAAATAGCAGAATTCTAACAAATGTCTCTACCAGTCTTAATTCTAATTGCAGTATCATTTCATCATTTAGTAAGTCTTGGCAAAAATACCTCACACATTAGAGTACATAGAAGAATCTTGTAAACAACTAGTCTGCCAGGCATCATCTCTGATTCATTTTCACTTGATCTGCATTGTCTGATTTCATTATCAGAAGAGACCCATTTCTAAACAGTCCACAATATAAATGTTCTTCTCTTTCTCTGAAAGAGACCTTACTATTTAATCATCTATGATCTGTTCATATATTTGTCACAAAAAGAAAAGCACATGACAATTTACTAACCACTTAAGGAGAAAGAAAAAAATTGTTTGTTGTCTCTTCTTTTTAAACTATTTCAAAGCTTTAATTGTGACTGTAGAACAAGGCAATGGACAATCCCATGGAACGTTTCAAGTATGAATCATTTCAGTGTCTTTTCTGAGTGGAGATGGAGCATCATGAAGATGACTTTCGCACACACCTTAAGCTAATGAAACAGACTAATGTGTCTTCACTACATTGCCACCACCCATGGCTGCCACCCATGTCCTGCTAAGAGGCAAACAGGAACATTTAAAAAGTCCTAAGTTTTGCCTTAACTGCCTGACCTTATTTCAGCAGATATCAGGTGTAAACAAACCCCAGCCTTCGTAAAAATCTCTTCTTCAAGTCACTAAAGTCTCATCAAGGATGCACTGACTACTTGTACTTTGAGGAGGGAGGACTGGGTCTGAGTTTTTTTAAAACATCAGGTTAACACAATACAGGCAACAAACATGGGTAGGGGCTGGAGGGGAATACCACAGCAACAGGACTCCCACCAAGTATCACACCAGCTTGGTCAAATGCCTGTTCTCATCCTCAGACAGAAAAGAGGGAAAGGAAAAATGCACTCAGTCCAGCCATACTGGTATTTGCAGACAGGTACAAGGAGGAGTTCTTACAAATAAATGGAGGCACAGGCTCACAATGTGATAAAAGTGGTTTAATCTCTATTTCCCAGAGCTCACCTAAAGAACCTGCAGCAGAACAAAGTGAACCATGAAGGTTTCATGACTATTATTCCACTTCAAGGCCAAGGAATAGAAAAGCAGAAATGAAGATTTTACAAGTTAGAAGGAATCTAGAAACCAGATCAGCGTTTAGGATTCCCGTATGCCATCTCTCCTGCATGTTTGTCTCCATCACAATGCCTGATGGCCCTTCTCATTTATGCGGCTTAGTGAGACAGTGGTTCACAGAGCACACGCATGCACAGTCTACACCCTGTTCTGGCCAACCGCTTTGGTTTGCTTCTGTGAACCCTGTGCCACATCATGAGAAACTAGTACTTAAAGGAGACTTATAAGAAAGATGAGGACATACTTTTTAGCAAGACCTGTAGCAATAAGGACAAGGGGCAATCGTTTTAAACTAAAAGAGGGAGATTTAGACTAGATAGAAGGAAGAAATTTTTTACAATGAGTGTGGTGAAACAGTGGCACAGGTTGCCCAGAGAGGTGGTAGATGCCCCATCCCTGGAAACATGCAAGGTCAGGTTGGAGGGGGCTCTGAGCAACCTGCTCTAGTTGAAGATGTCCCTGCTCACTGCAGGGGGGTTGGACTAGATGACCTTTAAAGGTCCCTTCCAACCCAAACTATTCTATGACCTATCCTTTATGCTAAATTTACATTCACAATCTCAGCTTTTGCACCATAAGCACTGTGTTCAAGCCTGACAGCTCTCAGGCTGCAAAATACTGTATGTTTGTACTTGCCCAGTACAGTTTGTCAGGTTTCTTTTCATTTATGTTATGGTCTCAAGCTAATTCTTTTCAAAGGGCTATTTTTGGGTTTGCTGTTCTTCCACTC